>NC_069501.1:765863424-766163424 GCF_027579735.1 Bombina bombina
AGCCAATCGGAATTAAGGTAGGAAAATTCTGATTGGCTGATGGAATCAGCCAATCAGATTGAGCTTGCATTCTATTGGCTGATCAGATCAGCCAATCGGATTGAACTTGAATCTGATTGGCTGATTCCATCAGCCAATCAGAATTTTCCTACCGTAATTCCGATTGACTGATAGAATCCTATCAGCCAATCGGAATTCGACAGACGCCATCTTGGATGACGTCATGTAAAGGAACCTTCATTCGGCTAGTAGGCGTCGTTAGAAGAGGATTGATCCGCGTCGGCTGGGAAGAAGATGGCTCCGCTCCGGAAGAAAGAAGATGCTGCTTGATAGAAGACTTCATCCCGATGATGCACTTCCGACTTCAGCCGATGACGGATTTCTTCAGCCGCCACTTGGATCCAGACTTCAGCCCGTTGTAATATTTTTCTAATGTTTGTAAATATTTTTTTATTTTTTGTAACTTAGTTCTTTTTTATTTTTTGTACTTTAGTTAGTTTATTTCATTGTATTTATTTGAAGATATTGTATTTAATTAATTTATTGATAGTGTAGTGTTAGGTTTAATTGTAGATAATTGTAGGTATTTTATTTAATTAATTTATTGATCGTGTAGTGTTAGGTTTAATTGTAACTTAGGTTAGGATTTATTTTACAGGTAATTTTGTAATTATTTTAACTATTTTAGTTATTAAATAGTTCTTAACTATTTAATAGCTATTTTACCTGGTTAAAATAAATACAAAGATGCTTGTAAAATAAATATAAATCCTAAAATAGCTATAAGTTAATTTATTTTGTTAGATTTAAATTATATTTAACTTAGGGGGGTGTTAGTGTTAGGCTTAGACTTAGCTTTAGGGGTTAATCCATTTATTACAGTAGCGGCGAGATTCGGTCGGCAGATTAGGGGTTAATAATTGAAGTTAGGTGTCGGCGATGTTAGGGAGGGCAGTTTAGGGGTTAATACTATTTATTATAGGGTTATTGAGGCGGGAGTGAGGCGGATTAGGGGTTAATAACTTTATTATAGTAGCGGTGCGGTCCGCTCGGCAGATTAGGGGTTAATAAGTGTAGGCAGGTGGAGGCGACGTTGAGGGGGGCAGATTAGGGGTTAATAAATATAATATAGGGGTCGGCGGTGTTAGGCGCAGCAGATTAGGGGACATAGCTATAATGTAGGTGGCATCGGTGTACGGAGCAGCAGATTAGGGGTTAATAATAATATGCAGGGGTCAGCGATAGCGGGGGCGGCAGATTAGGGGTTAATAATGTAAGGTTAGGGGTGTTTAGACTCGGGGTTCATGTTAGGGTGTTAGGTGCAGACTTAGGAGGTGTTTCCGCATAGCAAACAATGGGGCTTCGTTAGGAGCTGAACGCTGCTTTTTTGCAGGTGTTAGGTTTTTTTTCAGCTCAAACAGCCCCATTGTTTTCTATGGGGGAATCGTGCACGAGCACGTTTTTGAAGCTGGCCGCGTCCGTAAGCACCGCTGGTATCGAGAGTTGAAGTTGCGGTAAATATGCTATACGCTCCTTTTTTGGAGCCTAACGCAGCCATTCTGTGAACTCTAAATACCAGCAGTATTTAAAAGGTGCGGCCAGAAAAAAGCACGCGTAGCTAACGCACCCCTTTGGCCGCAAAACTCTAAATCTAGGCGTTAGATTTTGGTGTTTTTGGAAGGAACATTGATGCTAAATGGTGAATCATAAATTGCATGATTTCTTTAAATATATTGCTGCTGTTGTTTACCATGCACACAAATGAAAATTACTTTTAAAGTATATTAATTGTATATCTGTAAATTAGAGTTATATCGGTAAATTAGAGTTTTATCTGCTAGAAAGAAAGAAAGTAAATTTGATCCAGAGAAACACATATGTAAACAAATAAATTAATACTACAAGTATTGCAGTAACTAAATGTTCTGCATATTTAAAAGTTGCAAGTTAAATAAAAGTTTAGCCTCCTGTGGAAGAATGTTTAATTAATGTCCACCCCTAGGGCCTAATGATCTAAACCTCTCTGCTCAGATGAGATGATCTAAAATGATCCTCCAGCACTGGGCTTGATATTTAAAAGATCGCCGGCATGGAGAGAAATCAGGCAAAATCTTTGGTATTTTTTTTAGACCTTATATTGTAATGTAGACGTCTCTCCTTCACATTAAGAACTCTTCATAGTGAGAAAAATATCTTTCAAATGTAACATTTTTTAGGCACCTCTCTATGATGAAGAGATGTCTTAGTTCATCTCGCCTGAGCAGAGAACTTTTGAATATCAGGCCGCTTGCGAGATCCCTAGTTTAATTCTCAAATAGCAGATTTTGTTATATTTCTCTAAGGGGCATTCCCTGCATTTTTGTATGTGAAGGAGAGACAAGCCAAATGCACTATTTCACTGCATGACATGAGGGCTCTGCTTCATTTACACTTTGTGCTTTGTATATTATATTATTTTACATTTCATATTGTTCTATTACATTTAAATTTTGTGCTTTCTATTTTAAATTTTATTTTGTATGCAGCAGTGTATTTAAGATTGTGATTTTACAAATTCTGATTATGCTTTCACAGTTTCTGTGTAACTTTAACAAATTTGGTTCATGCTTTGTATGTTTATGTGTATATTTTACAAATTACATTGCACTTTGTATTACTTTTATTTAAAATAAACTGAAAACAGAAATTCTCTAGTTTGGAGAGAAATTATAGTGCAGACTTCACAAGGGCTGAACTCACTACATTCTATTAAAAAAAAGAGAAATGATACTCTGTGATACAGAATTTCACAGCGGAGAGAGAGGTTAACAGGAAAACCCTGGGGCTGATATAAAGGGCTACATTTAACAATTGTTTAGCGGACATAATTCTCTCTAGGTGGACATAATATGCTGTCCACATTTAACATTTCACAAGCATTTCATCAGAAATACTTGTGTAATGCCATCCCCTGCTCACTGGCAGCCAATTGGCCACTAGCAGGGGCTGTCAATCATCCGATCGTACCAGATCAGGTTGATTTAAATGCAGGAAAATCTTTGATCATCAAGCCCCTAGTCTAAAACTGTTTTATCCTCCTTTTAGACAGCATTTGGTACAGCCAATCATAAGAGCCGTACTGCTCACCAAATTTATGCAGAGGAACAAGTACAATGTTCTGGAATGGCCATCCCAGTCCCCAGACCTGAATATCATTGAAAATCTGTGGGGTTATTTGAAGCGGGCTGTCCATGCTCGGCAACCATCAAACCTAACTGAACTGGAGATGTTTTGCAAGGAGGAATGGTCGAAAATACCTTCATCCAGAATCCAGACACTCATTACAGGCTATAGGAAGCATCTAGATGCTGTTATTTCTGCTAACGGAGGCTCTACTAAATATTGATGCAATATTTCTGTTGGGGTGCCCAAATTTATGCACCTGTCTAATTTCGTTTTGATGCATATTGCACATTTTCTGTTAATCCAATAAACCTCATTCCACTACTGAAATATTACTGTGTCCTTCAGTTATTTGATAGATCAAAATGAAATTGTTGTTGTTATTCATGTTATTTTCATATTTTCATTTTGGGTTAGCGCACATGAGAATATGGGATTGGGTTTGTGCACAAGTGTGGTGTTAGTTTCTTTTCTACTTTTTTTGCTCCATTGACTTACATGGGGGGAATAGATAATCATGCGCGCGATATCCTAAGTTCGACTTTTTGTGCTCATTAGGTTAGTGCAAGAGTAATAACTTTTTACTTTATAATCATAATATGAGCGCTAATCAACGCACACAAAGTTTACTTCTAGTGCAATTAGCTCTCTAGCGAAAAGTGCTAAATAGCGCTCCACTCGTAATCTGGCCCTTAATAAACTATCTGCTAGATTACGAGTCTTGCGTTAGCCTTAAAAAGCAGTGTTGAGAGGTCCCAACGCTGCTTTTTAATGCCCGCTGGTTTTACAAATCTGGCAGGAGAGGGTGTACCGCTCACTTTACTTCCGCGACTCGAGCTTACGGCAAATCCCCTTACGTAAATTATGTATCCTATCTTTTTAATGGGACTTGCCTAATGCCGGTATTACGAGTCTTGGAAGAAGTGAGCGGTAGACCCTTTCTTGTCAAGACTCCTACCGCATTTAAAAGTCAGTAGTTAAGAGTTTTATGGGCTAACACCTTAACATAAGACTCTTAACTAAAGTGCTACAAAGTACACTAACACCCATAAACTACCTATTAACCCCTGAACCGAGCCCCCCCCCCACATCCGAAACACTTTAATAAAGTTTTTAACCCCTAATCTGCTGACCGGACATCGCCGCCACTGTAATAAATATATTAACCCCTAAACCGCCACACTCCCGCCTCACAAACACTAGTTAATTTTTTATTAACCCCTAATCTACTGTCCCTAACATCGCTGACACCTATCTATATTTATTAACCACGAATAGTTACATTGTAGCTAGCTTAGGATTTATATTTATTTTACAGGCAACTTTGTATTTATTTTAACTAGGTAGAATAGTTATTAAATAGTTATTAACTATTTAATAACTACCTAGTTAAAATAAGTACAAATTTACCTGTAAAATAAATCCTAACCTAAGTTACAATTACACCTAACACTACACTATAATTAAATTAATTTACTAAATTACCTACAATTAAATACAATTAAATTAAATAAACTAAAGTACAAAAAAAACAAAACACTAAATTACAGAAAAAATAATTACAATTTTTTTAAACTAATTACACCTACTCTAATCCCACCTGTAAAAAAAACCCACCACCCACACTCCCAACCCTACTCTAAAACCCACACAATCCCCCCTTAATAAAACCTAACACTACCCCCTTGAAGATCACCTTACCTTGAGCCGTCTTTACACAGCCGGGCACAAGTGGTCCTCCAGAGGGGCAGAAATCTTCATCCGATCCGGGCAGAAGAGGACCTCCAGATGGGCAGAAGGCTTCATCCAGGCGGCATCTTCTATCTTCATCCATCCGGAGCGGAGCGCGTCCATCTTGAAGCCAGCCGACACGGAGCATCCTCTTCTTCCGATGACTCCCGTCGAATTAAGGTTCCTTTAAATGACGTCATCCAAGATTCTTTCAGCCAATCGGAATTAAGGTAGGAAAAATCCTATTGGCTGATTGAATCCGCCAATAGGATTTTTCCTACCTTAATTCTGATTAGCTTATAGTATCCTATCAGTCAATCGGAATTCAAGGGATGCCATCTTGGATGACGTCATTTAAAGGAACCTTCATTCGTCGGGAGTCGTCAGAAGAAGAGAATGCTCCGCGACGGCTGGCTTCAAGATGGACCCGCTCCGCTCTGGATGGATGAAGATAGAAGATGCCTCCTGGATGAAGCCTTCTGCCCGTCTGGAGGTCCTCTTCTGCCCAGATCGGATAAAGACTTCTGCCCCTCTGGACGACCACTTGTGCCCGGCTTGGTGAAGACAGCTCAAGGTAGGGTGATCTTTAAGGGGGTAGTGTTATGTTTTATTAAAGTAGGGTTGGGATGTCGGGGACGGCAGATTAGGGGTTAATAAGTGTAAGATTAGGGTTGTTTAGACTCAGGGTTCATGTTAGGGTGTTAGGTGCAGACATAACTTTTATTTCCCCATAGAAATCAATGGGGCTGCGTTAGGAGCTGAACGCTGCTTTTTTGCAGGTGTTAGGTTTTTTTTTCAGCTGAATCTGCCCCATTGTTTCCTATGGGGAAATCGTGCACGAGCATGTTTAGCCAGCTCACCGCTACTGTAAGCAACGCTGGTATTGAGGTGAGATGTGGAGTTAAATTTTGCTCTACGCTCACCTTTTTCCGGCTAACGCCGGTTTTAAGAAAACCCGTAATACCAGCGTTGTCTTAAAAAAAAAGCTCTTTAGCAATGCACCCCTGTTACCGCAAAACTCATAATCTTGGTGTATATGATTTTCAAGTATGGCTGATTCCTATGTTTACTTAAAAGACCACTAAAGTCAAAACTAAACTTTCATGATTCAGATAGAGCACAACATTTTAAAAAAACTTTTCATTTCACATGAATTATCAAAAGGATAAAATATATTTTTCCATGCACACTTTCTGAAGCAGCAGTTCCTACTAATCATGTGCCAAATTCACAGAATATCAGTTTATGCATTTTGAAATTGGCTGATGACTGTCACATGACGCAGTGGGAAGGAAATTAAAATGAACTGAAATTTCTGAGAAAAAATCTACTACTTATGTGAAATTCAAAATAAATGCTTTTGCGTTATCTATTTATTATGCTATTCTACTGTGTTTAGTGGTCCTTTATAGGATCCTTATGAATCATCTTTTGCTTTAATATATAATATATCAGAATTTAATATATTTTTTTAATTGTAATGGAAGCTGCATTCCAAAAAGTTAAAATATTGAGTCCATTAAAGGGCCATTAAACCCAAAAAATGTCTTTCATGATTCGAAAAGAGAATACAATTTTAAACAGCATTCCAATTTAAAGAAATATCAATGCACATTGGTGAGCCAATCACATGAGGCATCTATGTGCAGCCACCTATCAGAGGCTACTGAGCCTATCTAGATATGCTTTTCAGGAAAGCATATCAAGAGAATGAAGCAAATTAGATAAGAGAAGTAAATTATAAAGTTCTTTAAAATGGTATTCTCTATCTGAATCATGAAAGAAAAAATTTGGGTTTAATGTCCATTTAAGGACCACAAACAAAAAGCAAAAAGTCATTAAAGGACCAGTCAACACATTAGATTTGCATAATCAGCAAATGCAAGATAACAAGACAATGCAATAGCACTTAGTCTGAATTTGAACTAAGTAGTAGATTTTTTTTATAACAAATTTCAAAGTTATGTATATTTCCACTCCCCTTGTACCATGTGATAGCAATCAGCCAATCACAAATGCATATACGTATAGTCTGTGAATTATTGCACATGCTCAGTAGGAGCTGGTGACTCAAAAATTGTAAATATAAAAGACTGTGCACATTTTTTTTTAATGGAAGTAAATTGGAAAGTTGTTTAAAATTACATGCTGTATCTGAATCATGAAAATTTTATTTAACCTGAGTGTCCCTTTAAGGGTCTTAATGTAAACAGTGTGCAGCTTTTTGTTGATGTACTTTGGTGAGAGTAAAACAAAAGTTATGACAGTTTTGTAAACTATATCTTTATTGGCAGTTGGCACCTGTTTTAACAGCTGTGATCACCACCAGTTAAGCTCAGTTCTTTTGAAATCCCGGTCATGATGGTGTGAAACCATTTGCACATTTTTGCAGCTACATTATAGCAATGGAGTGGTTTCACGGATTTACAGTGTGAGAACTACAGTATAGAAGAATAGTTAAATTGCGGCAACTTCCTTCTAATAGAAACCGAAAATGTTTTCCTTAATTTCAGAAGTATGTCTCACCAAACCCAAAAATGATGTTTTTTCTATCAATAATCGGAAACAATAAAATAAACAAAAAACAATATAATAATTGGGCAAACAAGCCTAGTGTACGCATCATGACTGTATACAAATGTTCTTCATATTTTTACCAGTTATCAGGATGGAGTCAGATAAAAAAAGGTTAATCTCACACATGTAAATGAATATTTCCCTTATACAAAGTGGTTAATTCAAAAGAACTATATTGTAACCGTAAGAGGCATCAAAGGGCCATTGTAAATATTAGTTTCTGTTTGATTCCCAGTTTCAATCCCGATAATTTAACAATGAAAAAAACATTTTCAGAAACTTTTTTTTATTATTGGAAACTCATTTTGGGCATTTTGTATTTTGTTGACTCGAAAAAAAATGCTTCCCATTTCGGTCAAAACCAAAAAACGAGTTATCGGGCCAACATTGTTTTAAAACCTGAGACAAAATAGAATATTGTATCCTAATATTTTTTTTTTTTTATACACTGTGTGCAGAATTATTAGGCAAATGAGTATTTTGACCACATCATCCTCTTTATGCATGTTGTCTTACTCCAAGCTGTATAGGCTCGAAAGCCTACTACCAATTAAGCATATTAGGTGATGTGCATCTCTGTAATGAGAAGGGGTGTGGTCTAATGACATCAACACCCTATATCAGGTGTGCATAATTATTAGGCAACTTCCTTTCCTTTGGCAAAATGGGTCAAAAGAAGGACTTGACAGGCTCAGAAAAGTCAAAAATAGTGAGATATCTTGCAGAGGGATGCAGCACTCTTAAAATTGCAAAGCTTCTGAAGCGTGATCATCGAAAAATCAAGCGTTTCATTCAAAATAGTCAACAGGGTCGCAAGAAGCGTGTGGAAAAACCAAGGCGCAAAATAACTGCCCATGAACTGAGAAAAGTCAAGCGTGCAGCTGCCAAGATGCCACTTGCCACCAGTTTGGCCATATTTCAGAGCTGCAACATCACTGGAGTGCCCTTAAGCACAAGGTGTGCAATACTCAGAGACATGGCCAAGGTAAGAAAGGCTGAAAGACGACCACCACTGAACAAGACACACAAGCTGAAATGTCAAGACTGGGCCAAGAAATATCTCAAGACTGATTTTTCTAAGGTTTTATGGACTGATGAAATGAGAGTGAGTCTTGATGGGCCAGATGGATGGGCCCGTGGCTGGATTGGTAAAGGGCAGAGAGCTCCAGTCCGACTCAGACGCCAGCAAGGTGGAGGTGGAGTACTGGTTTGGGCTGGTATCATCAAAGATGAGCTTGTGGGGCCTTTTCAGGTTGAGGATGGAGTCAAGCTCAACTCCCAGTCCTACTGCCAGTTTCTGGAAGACACCTTCTTCAAGCAGTGGTACAGGAAGAAGTCTGCATCCTTCAAGAAAAACATGATTTTCATGCAGGACAATGCTCCATCACACGCGTCCAAGTACTCCACAGCGTGGCTGGCAATAAAGGGTATAAAAGAAGAAAATCTAATGACATGGCCTCCTTGTTCACCTGATCTGAACCCCATTGAGAACCTGTAGTCCATCATCAAATGTGAGATTTACAAGGAGGGAAAACAGTACACCTCTCTGAACAGTGTCTGGGAGGCTGTGGTTGCTGCTGCACGCAATGTTGATGGTGAACAGATCAAAACACTGACAGAATCTATGGATGGCAGGCTTTTGAGTGTCCTTGCAAAGAAAGGTGGCTATATTGGTCACTGATTTGTTTTTGTTTTGTTTTTGAATGTCAGAAATGTATATTTGTGAATGTTGAGATGTTATATTGGTTTCACTGGTAAAAATAAATAATTGAAATGGGTATATATTTGTTTTTTGTTAAGTTGCCTAATAATTATGCACAGTAATAGTCACCTGCAAACACAGTTATCCCCCTAAAATAGCTATAACTAAAAACAAACTAAAAACTACTTCCAAAACTATTCAGCTTTGATATTAATGAGTTTTTTGGGTTCATTGAGAACATGCTTGTTGTTCAATAATAAAATTAATCCTCAAAAATACAACTTGCCTAATAATTCTGCACTCCCTGTATATAAGAAGACCTAATTATGCAAATGTATATTTTAATAGAAACTGAAATAAACATATGTGCATTTTAATTATGATTAGAAGCATTTTTGAAATATTTTTTCTTAATCAAGAATCCTCCTATACTGCTTTAGCAAAATCTGTCACTGTACAGGAAACCTGCAGAGCATATAGCCTAAGTCCAAATGAACCACATTTCCAGCTTACATTAGGTTGTGGTAGGGTTAATTGTGATGGTGGAATATGTCAGCGATGGTCAAGGTAAATGGAATTTAACTCTCGTGTCATAGTAATAAAGTCTCAAACTCTGTGGCAGCTTTTTGTTGGTACCATCGGTCAGGTACCACTATTATTTAGTAAGCCACATGTAGTTTACTGAGACAAAAATAACAGTGCTGCAACTAAAATCTGGTTCTTAAAATGGGTCTGCAATGAGAAATCTGATGTATCTAGATTTGTTTATATAGCATCTCCAGTAAAGTGGGTGTAGCACATTGTTTCTTACCTCTTTAATGTATGTGATTGGCAGAATGACTCATTGGCAAAATATTAACAAATTTGTAAACATATCTGTAGCTTGTAAAATTAGGTAAGCAAGTAAGGAAATAAGCTAAGCTCTTGGAAATTGTTAAAATCTACACTACATTCTAAGCAAAAGCATGTGAGTGTGAAAACAATTCATGGGGCTCCATGTACTAAGCAGTCAGCGAGCTACCCGCAACAAATCTCGCGTAAAAACTCGCAAACTGATATGTACAAAGTCGTCAACTATGTTCAAACTCGCATCTTTAAAATTGCGAGCGTACTTATCCGCCAAACCTCGCTACCTCTCCATTTTTTACTGTAATTAGACACATTTGACCACCAACTCGCCAAAAACGAATGTACTAAAAAATCTATTTGTCCGCTCGTTACAATTTCCGCTCCCACCTCGTTATTTTTGCCTCGCCACCTTTTAGGTGGCGGGCAAGGTACAAAACAATAGGAAAGTCAATCTAGACGCCAGTCTAGACATATATAAAAGGCAGTAATATCAGCATTGTACAGCATAACTGGCGTCTAATTTGTCTCTCATTTCCATGTACATAAATTGCGCCAAATTTGTCGACTGTAATTAAAGAGTAATCTATATTTTAAATTTGTATTGTATAGTTGTCAATCTTTATAATTATTTTTATATTAATATTTATATATTATCAGATCCAGATGAAGCCATATCCAAATTGTAAATAAATATTACAAAAATAACGCTCTGTTATCACTCTTCAAAAAATTTAGAACAATAATAAAGTTGTTTAGATAAGTTGAACTTTTATAGGAGCAAAATTCTATTCCCGCGACTACTATGATGTTCGTGACACCTTGCATGTCACGTGTTAATAATTGGCCAGACAATTCAACTGAAAGTTAAAAGTACATCAGCTTAGTCGCGGCGAGCGAGACATCAAATTTATCAATAATCCGCCACTGCTCGCGGCGGGCTAGACTTGTCTATTTATTGGGGGATTATTAGTACATAGTGACAGCGGACACCATTTCGCCCGCGGCGAATAACGGCGAGTTTATCCGCGTCTAAAATGACGGATGAATTGACGGCTTAGTACATGGAGCCCATGTTGTTTGTTTAAACATAGAAGCATTCTGAATATGTTCTGAGTTTGCCAAGATTCTGAGGAACTAAGTGGAAATAGATTTAAGCACGTAGAGAGAGATGAGCTTACATTATATTAATTCTACAGGGCATGCTATCTGATAGACAAATTATTTCAGTGCATTTGATTATAGGGGTCCCATGTACTAGAAAATGTGTGGACAAGGTTTCTAAAACGTGAACCTGTCTGCCCACCTTTGCAGGGAATGGGCACTTGCTTGACCAATCATGCGAGGGCAGGATAGGAAAAAGTGGCCATATGTTTGCTGCTTCTTACATTGCAGAAAGCTGCTTGCATGAGTGAGCCTGCCCTGCAAGGGATCAAAAACAGAATCTGAGGCTTAGTACTTTGAGTCCTATTGCTGAATACTATGGATGGTTGACAAACAGCCCTGATGAAGTTTGTTCCTACACACAAAACATGTCAGGTAGTTGTGAATATGTAGCCTGGTTTTAACGTGTTAATAAAAAATAGATATTTACTGCATTTCACAGTATTCTGCCTTTATCATCTGTGTGCTGCTAATGAGGCATTTGATATATCTTAATGCATTGGGGCATCTAAGGAAAAATTTGCATATGGATTTGTCCTCTAGTGATGACATAATTTGTGAATAATGGTGTAATGACAAGTGATAATGTGGTACATGACTGTGATAACATTACCAGGAAAAAGAGAGTTAATAAGTTGAGAAATACATTATAGGATATCATAGTGCAAAAAAAAATTGTTCTATTTTGTGTGTTTTTAACCCCTGCAAGTTTGCGTATCTGTTTAGTTTCTGAGTAATTTTTAACAGGAACAGACATCCCAACTCTCCCTCATTGTAATAGCGGCTCCCTGACACCTGCAAATAAAATGCAATCTCCCTGAAACTACATGTACCATGATCCAACGTTGCCCAAATACTCAAACAGTGTTATAGTATAGATAGTTGCAATGACGTCGTACAGGGACAACTATACTGAGTACTTCACAAGCTGGGACACTATGGAATCCTCAAAGCATGCATCAGTAATCAACCCCCCCCCCCTCTGATTTTAATAGAATAAAACACAAATACTACCTTATTTACTGCACTAATTAAACTTCGTATTCTAAAATATTTAAGCATTCAACAAGCGTACGATCACTGGAAAATAGGTTTGTTGTATGTGGTTGTGCAATAAAGCTACTTTTTTATGTGAGTATAGTGGGAAGCTACTTTAATTATAAATCTTATTTAGAGTTTCCAGGTGTCCAGTATATAACCGGGGTGGGGGGGGGGGTCGGTGAAGCCACCTCCCTGAAATTAGTTTTTGCAGGTTGGGATGTCTGCAGGAAGCAGATGGTGATTAGAAGACACACACCACTACTGCTCCTTATTATCTAACCTGCGGGGCTCTCATTATCTCACTGGCCGAACCCTCCTGTCTGTGAGACCAATTAGCGGATAGCAACATTTAGCACCACATCTCACTGTAATACCAGCGCTGCTTACGATAGCGGTGAGCTGGCTAAACGTGCTTGTGCACGATTTCCCCATAGGAATCAATGGGGGAGAGCCGGCTGAAAAAAAAACTAACACCTGCAAAAAAGCAGCGTTCAGCTTCTAACGCAGCCCCATTGATTCCTATGGGAAAATACATTTATGTCTACACCTAACACTCTAACATGAACCCCGAGTCTAAACACCCCTAATCTTACACTTATTAACCCCTAATCTGCCGCCCGCGACATCGCTGACACCTACATTATCCCTATGAACCCCTAATCTGATGCCCCCAACATCGCTGACACCGACTTTTTATTTATTAACCCCTACTCTGCCGCCCCCAATGTCGCCGCCACCTAACTACACTTATTAACCCCTAATCTGCCGCCGCCAACGTCGCCGCCACTATAATAAAGTTATTAACACCTAAATCCAACCCTAACTCTAACACCCCCCCTAACTTAAATATAATTTAAATACATCTAAATAAAATTACTATTATTAACTAAATTATTCCTATTTAAAACTAAATACTTACCTAGAAAATAAACCCTAAGTTAGCAACAATATAACTAATAATAACATTGTATCTACCCTAGGATTTATTTTTATTTTACAGGCAACTTTGTATTTATTTTAACTAGGTACCATAGTTATTAAATAGTTATTAACTATTTAATAACTACCTAGTTAAAATAAATTCAAATTTACCTGTAAAATAAATCCTAACCTAAGTTACAATTACACCTAACACTACACTATAATTAAATTAATTACCTAAACTAACTACAATTAATTACAATGAAATTAAATAAACTAAAGTACGAAAAAAAACCTCTCTAAATTACAGAAAATAATAAAATAATTACAAGAATTTTAAACTAATTACACCTAATTTAATCCCCCTAATAAAATAAAAAAGCCCTCCAAAATAATAAAAATCCCTACCCTATACTAAATTACAAAAGGGCCTTTTGCGGGGCATTGCCCCAAAGAAATCAGCTCTTTTACCTATAAAAAAAATACAATACCCCCAACATTAAAACCCACTACCCACACACCCAACCCTACTCTAAAACCCACCCAATCCCCCCCTTAATAAAACCTAACACTAACCCCTTGAAGATCACCCTACCTTGAGACGTCTTCACCCAACTGGGCAGAAGTGGTCCTCCAGACAGCCAGAAGTCTTCATCCGATCCAGGCAGAAGAGGACCTCCAGACGGCCAGAAGTCTTCATCCAAGCGGCATCTTCTATCTTCATCCATCCGGAGCGGAGCGGGTCCATCTTCAAGCCATCCGACGTGGAGCATCCTCTTCCATCCGACGACTAACGCTAAATGACGGTACCTTTAAGTGATGTCATCCAAGATGGCGTCCCTTCAATTCCGATTGGCTGATAGAATTCTATCAGCCAATCGGAATTAAGGTAGAAAAAATCCTATTGGCTGATCCAATCAGCCAATAGGATTGAGCTTGCATTCTATTTGCTGTTCCAATCAGCCAATAGAATGTGAGCTCAATCCTATTGGCTGATTGGATCAGCCAATAGGATTGAACTTCAATCTTATTGGCTGATTGCATCAGCCAATAGGATTTTTCTACCTTAATTCTACCTTAACATAATATGTTTTTTTCAATTTGGTTAAACTTGGATAATTTCTATTAGGCCTGCTCTTTGGACAGGGCAAAAGGAACAACAGGAACAATGAACAGGGACAGGGGCAAGAGGAACAACAGGAACAATGAACAACCTGTATTTAGTTTATGAAAAAGTCCTTATGGCATCAAGAGGTGTAATATATAGGCTTATTTTTTATATATAGTGCACACTTAATTTTGGGACAGGGTTGGTCCATACAGGAGGCAGGGCATAAAAAGAGAGCGAAATAAGGAAGCTAGGCTGAGGGGCCCCAAAAATGTGTCTTGCCCAGGGCCCTGCAAATACTGAAGGTGATCCTGATTTCCATGTTGATTAAAGTTGTTTCATTTTTCAATGTCACCTTTTGAGAATTGTTTGTCCTTATTTAATAATTGTTTCATACTTTATTACTTTAAAAAAAATAAATGGATAATGAAATAGATTCCTTAGCATGGGATAGATAGATTGGCCATTTTATTTTTCACGTTTGTATTTTCCTTTAATCAGTGCTTATGGATTTTGCCTATATAGAACAAACATTTACTAAATTTACACAGGAACCATTTCACTGACAGATTAAATCAATTATTCAGATAGAGCATGCCATTTTAAACAACTTTCCAATTTACTTCCATTAAAAAAATGTGCACAGTATTTTTATATTTAAACTTTTTGAGTCGCCAGATCCTACTGAGCATGTGCAAGAATAAGTGTGTATGCATTTGTGAATGGCTGATGGCTGTCACATGGTACGTGTATGCATTTGTGTTTGGCTGATGGCTTTCACATGGTACAGGGGGAGTAGAAAAAGTCATAACTTTTAAAATTGTCAGAAAAAATATCTAATACTCATTTGAAGTTCAGACTACGTGCTATTGCATTGTCTTGTTATCTTGCATTTGTTGATTATGCAAATCTACTGTGTTGACTGGTCCTTTAAGTATTAATTGAGGTCTTGCATTGAAAACCATTATTATAAACAAAAGCATAATACACAGGGCCATCTTTAACACAGGGCAAAAAGGGCAGCTGCCCAGGGCCCAGTCTTTGTTGAGGGGCCCAAGAGTTCTTGAAAAAAAAAAAAAAAATTTGGTTCATGCCAGGCTGCTGTCATGTGACATGGGGACACACAGTCAGTCCTAATACTGTCACAGTCAAAAATTCTCTGCTTATATTTATTTGTGAGAAACTGTGCCAGACCGTGCCAGTGTCATGTGACATGCCAAGCTAGTGCCATGTTCTGTTTTAGATGTGCATTGTGCAGCACTGAATGCTAAGCCCTAAATCAGCATCCAGCCAATCCCACTGCATCAGAAAAGGTCCTGCTGGGGTTACCACTGTTACCAGGTAACTGCTCTGGTGGTGAGGATTGTTTCTGGGTAGGGCTGACTAAAGGCGCATGCAGCAGAAAGCTGGAGTGGCAGGCACGTGAGGATTTGAACATCTGCAGCTGCAGACACTGTTCTCTTCAGTCTTGAGGCTGTGTGACTCATCTCACACTGTATCCATGCAGCCTTGGGCAGACAGCATCCAGTCTGCTGGTCCCCTTAGCCCTGCTCTTTCTGCTGTAGTCCTAAGATCAACTAACTGAAGTTTGTTAGGGGAACAGTGCTTTGTCGAAAGGTGTCAGTGGGAAAAATAAGTGAGGGCACACACGTTCCTCCCCCATGCAGCATTGTTTAGTGTAGGGTGAGAGGGAACTTGTTACTAGCAAATAAGTGACATGTGATGCTGTGGCTGATGTAGAATGTCATGCTGATACTTTTTCTCTCTGTCTCAGATTTGACAGCTTCCAAAAGTAGTTCTGTTGTTCCAGTCAGTAAACTTATTATATATTATTATTATTTATATTTGTCTGCACCTCCATACTTCCTCCTCAGTCTTTACCTTGCTTTGCTCCTGTTGGCTGCCCTAAATCACTTTAACCAGCTAACCTCACACCAGAATCACATTCAAAAGCATATTAAATTAATCCACAGTGGAGGAATTTATATATTTATTTACTTATTAGTACTGCTTAGGTCCAGTTTCACATAATGCAATTTTTTTAAATGATTAACCCATCAGTGGATGATCCACTGCTGGGCTAATATATTTTTTTTTAAATTATAAAATAAATTGATTTAGTTGTTTTTTGGGATGTTGGGGTGGAGAGCGAAATTGCATGGGGGGGGGGGGGGGGGCAAGAAAATGTTTGCCCAGGGTCCAGTCAATATTAAAGACGGCCCTGATAATACAAATAGCTTTCACTCATTTAAGTAAAAAAGTACATTTGAAAAAATGCTGTAATAATTTATTCCATGTACTCATTCGTTTCTAGGCAGGAGGATGCATCTGTACTTCCTCACATTACCTACCCATACACAATTCATTATTAGGAATATGCAAAGTGCTTTGGTGAGACCTTTATTATGAATTCCTCTGTCCTCTCTCACTTCACTATCAGTTATCCATGTTTAAGGTGCTCTGAGAAAGAAACTGAATGTTTTGTTATCTTAAAGGAGCACTCAATGCAATAGAATTGCATATTTAACAAGTGCATAATGAAAAGACAATGCTATAACACCTACTCTGAATTTCAAATAATTAGCAGGGTTTTTTTCGGGTAAATTTATTTCCCCCCCCTTTTGCTCCCCCTCTGCATCATGTGACAGACAGCAGCCATTCACAGACAAGTGTACATATACCCTGTGAGAACCCAGAAAGTGTGTGTATATAAAAAGACTGTGCAAAATTAGATAATGGAAGTAAATTGGGAAGTGTCTTAAAACTGCATGCTCTTTCTGAATCATAAAAGTTTATTTTAACTTGAGTGTCCCTTTAACTGCTTCTAAGGGAGAGGGCTTCAACATGTGTTTTTGAAAAATGAATATTCCTATACAGAATAAAAATACTTTTTGTTGTTATGCAAGTAGAGGTATGTCTCTGTCCATGCCGTTGGCATTGTGAGCAATCTTATCCTGGGAATAAGTTATGTTTAAACCAGTGTTACCATGGTTTACCTTGAATTAAAGGACATTTATTCTTTTCCATTTCTTTTTGAATAAGCATGAGCATATATGGATGGCTTAAAGTGTATTTTTAAACACTGTAAGCAAATAAGGTTGAAAATACATATATATATACATGTACATATATATATACATATATCTTAGCGCTGCGGAATCTGTTGGCACTCCCCAAATACCTGATAATAATAATATATCTTATTAATACCTGCTGGTTGATGTTAGTATTACACTTACCATTCTCCTCTAGATTTATATATAACATGTTCCATCAAATGTTTATGTCCTTTTATTGCCTGTTTTTTTTATCTATCCCTAATTATCATAATCAGAAGAAATAGATAAGGGGTGAAACTTAAAGGGACACTGAACCCACATTTTTTCTTTTGTGATTCAGATAGAGCATGCAATTTTAAGCAACTTTCTAATTTACTACTATCAAATTTTCTTCATTCTCTTGCTATCTTTATTTGAAATGCAAGAATGTAAGTTTAGATGTCAGCCCATTTTTGGTGAACAACCTGGGTTGTTCTTGCTGATTGGTGAATAAATTCACCCACCAATATATAAGTGTTGTCCATGGTTCTGAACCAAAAATTAGCTTAGATGCCTTCTTTTTCAAATAAAAATAGCAAGAGAACGAAGAAAAATTGATAATAGGAGTAAATTAGAAAGTTGCTTAAAATTTGGGTTCAGTGTCCCTTTAAGTTTACACATGGTGGGGCCCATTAATTTATAGGAACTAATGTACTTTATAGAAACTAAACACTTATGCACATCTTCGTAGAAAAATACAACTAAATATCAAGGCAAAACTTTTCTTTGAATACATCATTATGTCTAACGTATTTATCTCTATTAATGGGTGTGTATTATACCATAATATGTAATATACATATATATATATATATATATATATATATATATATATATATATATATATAGTAGTGAAGATTGGAGTAGCCATGTTAGTCCAGTAGATAAGATGCTCAAAAAACAAAGAATTGCAGTATGCAGTGATACCTTTTTTATTGGACTAACATAATATTTCAAAGACAAGCTTTCGAGAGTTTTCCTCTCTTCCTCAGGTATTGCTTTAGACCTGAGGAAGAGTGGAAAGCTCTCGAAAGCTTGTCTTTGAAATATTATGTTAGTCCAATAAAAAAGGTATCACTGCATACTGCAATTCTTTGTTTTTTGAGCATTATATATATATATATATATATATATATATATATATATATATATATATATATATATATATACACCAACTATATACGCTGAGTGTGCAAAATTTATATTGAAAAAAATACCTTCAAATTAAAAAAAAATACTTGGTCATCTTTGAAAACAATAAATGATTAATATTATTTTTACATTTTTATTTGAACCATCAGATGCACACGACGCAGTGCTGAGATTTAATTCTGCGCCAACTCGCAATTATGAGAAAGATGTTGGAAACAAAACCACTGTGCGAATTATAAATTCACAGGTAAGTTCTTATGCTCTGTTTACTAAATATAATGCAATAGCAAACATGAATTCCAAAACATATATCTGAATATGACAATTTGTTTTACAGCAGGAGAACGACACCTAATAAATTTTCTTTACCTGCATACATAATATTGCATATATAATGCTGGTAGTGTGTTTTCCTTGAATTTCTCAAGTATAAATCAATTTTAATGAATCTAGTTTTTAACAAGAACAAGGAATGATTGGTTTAAAGTCTCAAAGCACCACAGCAAATAAAAATGAATTCAAATTCTAGGCATGATAAATAAGGATTAAAAACATAAAAATACTATGGCAATACAAACAGTGTTGGTTAAAACCTTATAGGAGGTAGACGAGAGCTTAATAGACTGAAAGGACGTAAATATAATTCACTATAGATAGTGCAAGCCAATCAGATTGCTTCCCTTGTGAGTTAGATGTCATCATAATAAACCAGGACATGCACTATTTCCCATAACTGGTATTTAAGAGTAATAAAAAAAATTATAAATGAATTAGTGAAGTGCAGATATTGTGTAATCCCTGGTGGCATCCATAGAGTATCTAGTTCACATGCTACTGGGCAAAGTTATTGCTTGGCAATATTGAACTGGACAAATTTTACAGTAATAATCTAGTATTGTGTCAAGCACAGTAAAACTTTCATGATTCAGATAGATCATGTCATTTTAAACATCTTTTGTAATGTATTTCTATTATATAATTTGCTATGTTATCTTGTTGTTCTTTGTTGAAAGGCATACCTAGGTAGGCTCAGATGCAGCAATGCACTACTGGTAGCTAGCTGCTGATTGGCAACCGCACAAATATGGAAATCAAGAGAGAAAACAAGAGGGCGACCCCTAGTGCAGATCAATATTGAACCAGTAATGAATATCTGCTACTGCTTGCGAATGGATACTCACAGAAAGTATTGCACCCTATAGTGCAAATGTAGCATACTAGGAATATTATGGTGTCCTAGTGCACATATCCACCCAAAAAGCACTGTCGTGATGTGAGGTGAACTTCAAGTGTATCAGGATGATGAAAAAGCAGAGAACTCCAGTATCGATATAAAAATGTTTAATTAAAAAATACACAGATCTACAATGACATCTGTAGTAAAATTGCAACGCGTTTCTAAGCGCTAACCACGCTTTTTCCTCAGGCAAATGATATTGAATATACTGGAGTCTCTTACATATATACCCCTGTGTAGGCTTAATGGGATCAGCTGTAGCTCATTAGAACAGGTGCTGCATGAATTCACTCCCTAGATATTCTAACCGGATGTTACAGATAATACCAGTGATACAATACGATGTGCAAAACAATTGTCTAATATATAGAACCTACTAATCCTTCTCAACATATATAGACTAGAATCAAAGACATATATAGATGTCCTGAGATTTGAGCTCTATGAGTTGTCTTAAATGTTAAGAACAGTGTTATAAATGGTTATGAATATTCGTGATGTTATTTATACATGTATATGTAAAGCGTATTATTGCGACATGCGCTGTTTTTATATCCGTTTTTATTCCTTGATTGTATTTGTAAAAAGAACCCTAGGTGTAAATAATAAGCTGTAAAAAGGTATAGTCTTATGTTTCTTAACAGAGAAGGGGTGTGTATAATTCAACGAATAGGGATGTTATGATAAATATCCAATCCTATTGCTTCGTCAGAATAAGGTGTGTCGCGCCAAACCAATGGAAGTGCTGTGTCCAAAAAAACCCGATCATGTGATGTGTTGCTCCATTTGATTGGGGCTAAGGGTGTGTGTCGAATGACGTGGAAATTATGTTAGGATGCGTGCGATGACTCTCATAGAAACAGTATCTGTTACTAATGTTGCTATGTATGAGCATGACGTGTCCGTGCAACTACTGTGAAAGGGAGTGTGATTGGGCCGTGGTGGATGGCTGATGCCTCAATGGGTGAAAAAGATGCACTAAGTGAGCGTTCACAAACTACCTACATGACTGAATGTGTATATTACATAAGTGTAAGGACCGCATACCTTATATATATATATGTATATGCGTCTATGTCCTAGTGATAATAGATGCGAATGTATTACATCGTAGTGAGAAAAGGGGGCTAATTATGCCTAGTGTGTGTATATATATGTGTGGTATAAAAAATGAGTGAAATACTACTGAGTATAAAATCTAAAATAGATTGATTGTGAAGAGTACATTCACAACTGTAAAGTTGTGCAAGTGATGGATATAATATGAAGGTATCATATTATAAAATAATAAACATGATGTTGCAATATTTATATAAAAAAAGTGTAATTTGAAGTGATATTATATGTATTAGAGATGTATTAAAAAGCAGCAGAATCTATTACTTCATTAAGGCCCTCTGGATGTAGAGTTTTAAATTGGTAAATCCAAAAGGTTTCCCTCTGGCGTAATTTAGTCATTCTGTTTTGGGAACTTAGGGCAGGAATAATTTCCAATGGGGTGATATTCATGACACAGTTATTTGTGCCATGTGTGGAAGAATGGTGCCTAGAGGTACTATATTTATCAGACCTCTTCAGAATGCATCTCAAATGTTCTGACCATCTTTGTCTAATTTTTCTACAGGTGCGACCTATATATTGTAGGCCACACAAGCATGTTATACAGTACACTACATAGTTGGAGTTGCATGTTATTCTTTGAGTAATTGCAAAGGATTCTCCAGTGCTATTGGATATAATGTTTTTAAGGCCATTCGTTATATACTTGCACATATTGCATCTATTTTTATTGCATCTATAAGTTCCTATGTTTGACATCATAGAGTTGTGAGTGCTCTTGTGAGGAGTTTTTAACTTACGTTTGCACATAACGACCTTACTAGGTGCCAGTTTTTCCTTGATAGTAGGAGCTCTTTTAAATGTACATCTGGGTTTATCTTGTAATATTATTTTGAAAATGGGGTCTCGTTTAAGTAATGGCCAGTGTTTAAACAGAATCTTTTTTATCTCCTTATAATTATTATTATATCTAGTGATGAATGAAGATACAAAATGTGAGTCATCATTTATGGGTTTATTTGGAATTTTTGGTTTTAACAAATCTCCTCTATTTAGAGAACGTGCTTTTTGAAAGCCTGATTCTATTAGTTCTTCTGGATAGTGTTTTTCCTTGAATTTATTTTTGAGAAGTATGCTTTGTGTGTCGTAAGTATTTATATCTGTACAATTACGCCGAATCCTCCTAAACTGGCTGTATGGAATATTGGTCTTCCAACTAGTGTGATGGTTGCTAAAGTAATCCAAAAAATTATTACTGTCTACCTGTTTGAAAAAGGTACATGACTGAATGCCATTATCCTCTCCCCACATTAGGGTCACATCTAAAAAATCGATTTTATCTGTTTGGGTGTTCCAAGTAAATTGGATTCCCATATTATTATCATCATTTTTAATAACCCCTCCAAACAAACAATAGATCGTCTAAATAACGGCCATAGAAGACCAGATTTTGCTCCCATTTTGCATCATAGATGTACTTGGTTTCAAAAGTGCCCATAAATAAATTTGCAAAACTGGGAGCAAATCTGGTCCCCATGGCCGTTCCCTTGGTCTGAAGGAAGAAACTATCTAGAAATTTAAAATAATTATGAGTTAATATGAAATGTATAAGTTTGAGCAGATAATTCTTCTGAATGTCAGACATATATGGATCTTCACTAAGATAACTGTCTACAGAGTCTAAGCCTATGTCATGTGTGATATTAGAATAAAGAGAACTAACATCACAAGATACCCAAATTAGATGTTGTTCTTTTTTAATTTCAGATAATTTTTGTAGTAAATCGGTAGTGTCTTTTATATAGGATCTAAGTTGGATAACATATCTTTGGAGGTAATGATCGATGTATAGTGAAAGGTTATCGGTAAGACTATTCATACCCGCAATGATTGGTCGGCCGGGAGGATTATGGATTTGTTTATGAATCTTTGGTAAGTGGTAGTAATATGGGATATTAGGATTGATGGGTATATATATATATAAGGTATGCGGTCCTTACACTTATGTAATATACACATTCAGTCACGTAGGTAGTTTGTGAACGCTCACTTAGTGCATCTTTTTCACCCATTGAGGCATCAGCCATCCACCACGGCCCAATCACACTCCCTTTCACAGTAGTTGCACGGACACGTCATGCTCATACATAGCAACATTAGTAACAGATATTGTTTCTATGAGAGTCATCGCACGCATCCTAACATAATTTCCACGTCATTCGACACACACCCTTAGCCCCAATCAAATGGAGCAACACATCACATGATCGGGTTTTTTTGGACACAGCACTTCCATTGGTTTGGCGCGGCACACCTTATTCTGACGAAGCAATAGGATTGGATATTTATCATAACATCCCTATTCGTTGAATTATACACACCCCTTCTCTGTTAAGAAACATAAGACTATACCTTTTTACAGCTTATTATTTACACCTAGGGTTCTTTTTACAAATACAATCAAGGAATAAAAACGGATATAAAAACAGCGCATGTCGCAATAATACACTTTACATATACATGTATAAATAACATCACGAATATTCATAACCATTTATAACACTGTTCTTAACATTTAAGACAACTCATAGAGCTCAAATCTCAGGACATCTATATATGTCTTTGATTCTAGTCTATATATGTTGAGAAGGATTAGTAGGTTCTATATATTAGACATTTGTTTTGCACATCGTATTGTATCACTGGTATTATCTGTAACATCCGGTTAGAATATCTAGGGAGTGAATTCATGCAGCACCTGTTCTAATGAGCTACAGCTGATCCCATTAAGCCTACACAGGGGTATATATGTAAGAGACTCCAGTATATTCAATATCATTTGCCTGAGGAAAAAGCGTGGTTAGCGCTTAGAAACGCGTTGCAATTTTACTACAGATGTCATTGTAGATCTGTGTATTTTTTAATTAAACATTTTTATATCGATACTGGAGTTCTCTGCTTTTTCATCATCCTGATACACTTGAAGTTCACCTCACATCACGACAGTGCTTTTTGGGTGGATATGTGCACTAGGACACCATAATATTCCTAGTATGCTACATTTGCACTATAGGGTGCAATACTTTCTGTGAGTATCCATTCGCAAGCAGTAGCAGATATTCATTACTGGTTCAATATTGATCTGCACTAGGGGTCGCCCTCTTGTTTTCTCTCTTGATTTCCAGATTACAGATACACTTTCTGCGTTTGGGAGGAGCAGCCCTCAGCATAGTGCACAGTCAGCTGGGACACTGTGAAGTTCCCAGACCGTTAACCTAGGCATTATCTCTGCCTTCACACATTGTGAGTATGCTTACTTTTGCATTATTCTCTTTATAAAAATTGGCTACACTAGGAGGCGCCCTTCTCTCTCTGCTCTGAACCGCACAAATATGCCTCATGTTATTCACCCACCTGATGTGTTTAGCTATCTCCCAGTAGTTCAGCAAAGGATACCAAGAGAATGAAGCAAATTTGATAATACAAGTAAATTAGAAATTTGTTTACAATTGTATACACTATCTGATTCCTGAAAGAAAACTATTGGAATGTATCCACTTTAAAGGGTCAGTAAAGTAAAAAACTTTCATGATTTAAATAGGGCATGCAATTTTAAACAACTTTCTAATTTACTTTTATTACCAATTTTGCTTTGTTCTCTTGGTATTCTTAGTTGAAAGCTAAACCTAGGAGGTTCATATGCTAATTTCTTAGACATTGAAGGCCACCTCTAATCTGAAAGCATTTTGACAGTTTTTCACCAATAGAGGGCATTAGTTCATGTGTTTCAAATAGATAACATTGAGCTCAGACACGTGAAGCTCCTAGGAGTCAGCACTGATTGGCTAAAAATGCAAGTCTGTCAAAAGAACTGAAATAAGGGGGCAGTTTGCAGAGGCTTAGATACAAGGTAATCACAGAGGTAAAAAGTATTATTATAACAGTGTTGGTTATGCAAAACTGGGGAATGGGTAATAAAGGGATTATCTACCTTTTTAAACAACAAAAATTCTGATGTTTACTGTCCATTTAATGGATGTTCTGCAGGCGCTGAATAGCTACTCATGGTAATATACATTACATACACCACATCCACTTAAGTGCTTGTAAACTAGAAATGACAAAGGATACACAGGACTTTCTAATTTAACCAAACTGGGACCTCAATACTGTCAACTGGTTGTCTGTTCCACCCTCCAAAAGTTTGACTGGAACAGTAATTGATGTCCTAAACTTACTAGCTACTCGGTGTGAACCTCCTCTGGGACCTCTAACTTCTATACTGTGGTCTGCCTGATCCACTCTTACAATCCTAGCCCACCACAAGCTGGGATGTTATTATTACACACACTATATCAATGCAGTGCCACATCCACAATATAGTAGGTCAAGCCATCTATACAGAGATCTGCTCTTCCATGGCATCTCACTTTAGCAATGCTCAGGTCAGGGTTAATGATAGTGTAAGGGTTAATGATAGTGTAAAGCTTATGTTTAGGATTTGTTTTTGTTTTAGGGTTAACTATTTGGATAAATCCCTACATTGTGGCAATCACAATATTGTTGGTAAAACAAAGTTCAGAAAGCACCTCAAAACCTGGCTCTTCGACTGAACTGCATAACTATCCACATCAGATCAGTATCCATCAGTGCCTTGAGACCCTTACGGGTGAATAGCCACGCTTTATAA
Source organism: Bombina bombina (assembly GCF_027579735.1). NCBI lineage: Eukaryota > Metazoa > Chordata > Amphibia > Anura > Bombinatoridae > Bombina > Bombina bombina. The sequence continues at coordinate 765,888,913 of NC_069501.1, forward strand.
GAACCCAATAGAATAGATAATGAACAACCAGAGCTACACTAATCCCACCTTGAAAATACCTGTTTCTAAGGCCGGAATGTTTTGTTTAGGTAATGAATATGCGTGCTGATAGTGCTCATTAATTTGTATTTCCCTCTAGTTTTGCCATAATAATTTTTAGCAAATTTCTCTCAGATTTAAAAACAGCCTATAATGCAAAGAAAAGACGATAACCATTTTACAAAGTGCAAATTCCTACATTTTAAAACTTGTATACCTAATTACAATAACAAAAAAAACACATACAGTCTAAGATGAGAGCTACTTACTACTGAAATGGCCTTTGTAATTTAAAAAAATAGCGAATGCAAAAAGCTTTCAAGGGGTTGGTTTCCAGGCAATCTACAAGTAGCAAGCACAATACCCTGTATTGGAACCACTTTTATTTATAAAATACAGTACATTATCGACCAAGAGTACAAAACCATTAAAAAATGTTTTCCTACATTTGATTGTGCTTTAGAAATCCATCAGAAACAGCTAGTATTTATTAACTAGTTTATCGTTTTGACCTAAATTTCTGCTTTTGTTATCAGTGAAATATGCTGACGATGCATACAAATATTTGCAGTATTTATTTCAAAACAATTTAAATCAACTGTTTTTTTTTATTAAAAGTTTTACTTATATCTTTATACAACAGTGCCACCCTGTGGTTCATTAATGTACAACCTTCCTTTCCATAGACACTGAAATCACTTCTGTAAAATCATTGATAATCCTAAAGCCTCTGGCTAAATATAGATTTTGTGTTCACTGGGTTTGTCTAGAATAAGTCTGTCTAGAGTATGTTGAAATGTGGCAGTGTGCAGCTTATGCTTTGATTTCCTCAGTGCTTTTTAAATTAAATCTGTTGTCGCATTGCTTATTATACTTTATTTATAAATAACTATTATAATTTATTTTTGTCCATATAAATATATAACAATATTGAAAACTTTACCAGTTGTAAAATTTCCCAATAACTAATTAACATTTTTCATTCTACTCTTTGTAGTTTATTTAGAAAGTTTAATAATTTCATGACATTAATGAAAGACTCAATAATCTATACTATAATCGCGTTTGTAATGCGTCCTGTGGCGCACGTATCCTCAAAGGAATGTTGGCACAGCCAAAAGAATCCACCTGGATGCAGCAAAGCTGCTTTCCGGTGGATTCCAAAAATGGCAGCGTGATGAAAGAATCCACCACAGGTAGATTCTTTGACCACCCTACCATTTTCGGAATCCACCTGGATGCAGCGTAGGCAAACTAAGCCTTAAAAAAAAAAAAAAAACACGCAACCACCCGCATGAAATAACTAAAAACTACGTAACCACCCGCAAGAAAGAAATAAAAAAATAATAACCGCCCGCACGAAGTATTAAGGAAAAAAACTAACTGCCCGCACAAAGTATAAAAAAATGAAAACTAAACACCCACACAAAGTTTTAAGAAAAAAAATAAACATAACCGTCCGTACTAAGTATTAACAAAAAAAACAACCCTTAAATCGCTAAACTCCCACAACAGAAACTACCTGACCCTTACACTGCCAAACCCCCACAACGCCAATTAAATAAATTACAATATTAACCCCTAAACCAACAAACCCTACAACGCCAACTAACTATTTATACTATTAAACCCTAAAACGACAAACCCCCACATCGCATTAACTACTAAACCACCAACCCCCCGCAACGCAAATAACTAATTTAATTATTATTAATTATTATAATTATTATAATTATTATTAATTATTAACTAATGTTAAGCCCCCTAACCTAACACCCCCTAAATTAACCCCAATTACTAAAAAATTACACTTAAAATAAAAAATCCTAACATTAAATTACAAAAAATTAATCTAACATTACAAAAAATAAAAAAGTCTAACATTACAGAAAAAAATAAAAAAAATTAAACCTAATCCCTATGAAATAAAAAAGCCCCCCCAAACAAAAACAAAAATAAGTTAAACAGCTCTTTTACGTTCAAAAAATACTAAGTCCCCCTAACAGTAAACACCCCTCGCCCACCAAACTCCCTAAAATAAAAAAAAATAACACTAAAAAACCTTAACTACCCATTGCCCCTAAATGGGGCATTTGTATGGGCATTGCCCTTTAAAGGGCATTCAGCACTTTTACAGCCCTTAAAGGGCATTCAGCTTGTTTACAGCCCATTAAAGCCCTAATATTAAAAATAAAGACACCCCCAAAAATAAAAAAAAAAATCCTAAAACTAAGTCCCAAATAGGTACTCACCGTTCCTGAAGTCCGGCGGAGAAGGTCTTCTTCCATCATCTTCTATCTTCATCCGGAGTGAAGGCGGCACAGAGGTGCAAAACTGGCTTCCCTGATGCACTGATCCTCAGCGGCGGTTCTCAGTGGTGGTCTTCAGCTGCGGCGGTCCACAGCGGCATGGAGGCTCCTCTATATGCGATCGTCCGACACACACTGAAGATTGAATAGAGGGTACCCCATATTTATTGGGGTACCTTGCATTCCTGTTGGCTGAAATTTAAAAATCAGCCAATATGACAAGAGCTACTGAAATCTTATTGGCTGATTTGAACAGCCAATAGGATTTTAGTAGCTCTAATCCTATTGGCTGATTTAAAAATTTCATGCAATAGGAATGCAAGGTACCCAAAATTGATTGCGGTACCTTGCATTCAATTTTTAGTGTACGCTGGAGATCGGATGAAGAGGAGCTCCATGCTGCTGAGGATCACCACAGCTGAAGACTGCTGCTGAGGACCGCCGCTGAAAACTGTTGCTGAGGACCGCCATTAGGGATTTAATGAACTGTAAAAGAGCTGATTGCCCTTTTAAGGGCAGTAAATGAGCTGAATGCCCTTTTAAGGTTTTGTTAGTGTTAGTTTTTTATTTTGAGTGGGTTGTTTGGGTGGGGGGTTTTACTGTTAGGGGAAATTGGTAATTTTTTTAAGTAAAAGAGCTGTTTAACTTAGGACAATGCCCTACAAAAGGCCATTTTAAGGGCTATTGTTAGTTTAGTATTAGATTAGGGCGTGTTTTTATTTTGGGGGGATTTTTTATTTTTATGGAGGTTTTAGTTTAGGTTTTCATTTTTTATTTTGGATAGCTTTGTTTATATTTTTCTGTAATTTTACATGTTTTATTTTTTGTAAAATTGGTTTTTTTTCAAACAGAGATTGCCCTCTGGGCAGGCTTATCGCCTAGAAGAAATAATAAATAAAAAATAAAAAGGTAGATACATATTTTAACTTTAATATCTTACTAATTGTAGATACTTTATTTGGTAAGTTAATAAGATGTAAACAAATTGCTTTATTCAAATGGTTTATTATATTATTTTTATGAAATGTAAATACATATTTAAATATGAATGTGTATGTGGCAAGAACCAATTAGGGTTGAATTACAACATACTCATACATTTAATGGAAGTCTTGGTTATGGTGCAGAAAATATTTTTATAAAACACGTGTACAGATTTTGTTTTATTGTGAGGCCATATTGTCATTACTGGATTGGGGGAAATAGCAGAGAGCTATTGGCCATCACTTGAAGACTTTCGGGAATAGTTTTCCAAGCATATTTATTTTAGTTTTGCTTTGTTTTTGTTTTGATTTTTTTGTACTCAGTACCATGAGATTCATTTGCATTCTTTAACATCCAATTTTTATTTAAACAATCTGTGTATTGTTTCTAATTGCAGATTCTTACCAACCCAAACCATCATTTTGCTGACAGTTCACTGTACAAGGATGTCACTTTAGTTGCTTGGGATCCTTCCCCTTATTATGCAGACCTTCATACGGTAAGGGTAAATACTTTTGTTAGTATACAAACCCCAGTATATATATATATATATATATATATATATATATATATATATATATATATATACTGTATATAGATAGACACTTTTGGAAGGGGATATGACTCCTGAAACATCACGGCTTTAAAAATAATAATAATAATAATAATAATAATAATAATCTTATGGGAAACCCATTTAGTGTGTGTGTTTAAATATATGTGTATGCTACCCCCCTCTCTCTAGATATAGCTGTATGGATAAAGATATATATTTAGTTACCATACCAACCATTTCATTGTTTTGTTTTATTGCTCTTTTTATAGTGGTATCACAAACCAGACTACAATCTTTTCCCACCTTATGAACAACATCGTAAAAAAAATCCAGATCAGCCCTTTTACATCCTTCACCCAAAGTTTACATGGGAGCTGTGGAAAATAATACAAGAGAACAGTAATGAAAAGATCCAACCAAATCCTCCTTCCTCAGGTTTTATTGGTAAGTGTGTTTGGCAATATTGATCAGTTGGAACACTTCCTTCAGTGGCACAACCTTTATTTGTAATCTGAAGTGCAATGTTTAATGGTCTCTTATTGATTTGAAAGTAATTATACCACATAAAATTAAAGCTCCAACCACAAAATCAAGTGCTGAAATATTTTGTAAGCTGTAATAGTTCAGCTCAGTATAGACATCTATTAAAATTTAACTAGGCTGCTGTGCCCAAGGGTATATTAAGAATGCAATGAGTTTTATAGAATACGGGTGATAGATTAGGATTCAGACAGTCTGATTTAAAAGTTTGAAATTCATCCAACTTCATCTTTAATCAATATATTTCATATTTATGGACGGAAGAAGTTTACCTACTGAGCTTCAACTTTTTGTTGTAATGAAAAAAAAGTGTAATGAAAATAATAGCACAATATGATACACGTGGCATTATGGTCTCACACTCTGTAATTCATCTTACAATGACAAAGTAATCACTTTAATATTGAGGTGCACTATGAAGATGGGAATGTTTAAGATAATTTGATCAATAAGCGCTAAACCATAGCACAGAATTTATTGAGATAAATGATATGTACACTTATGTAAACCAGTGCATTTAAAATCACAAATTATATATTTTTTTCCTAAGTCCAAACATGACATGACATTGCTTTAACACAAGTCACTAAGAGGACATAAAAGTGAAAAAATAACATGCTTTAGTGCTAGATTACAAGTGGGGCTCTAAGTGTTGCGTGCAAGCAAAAAGAGGTTTATCGCGCCTCTTTGCGTGTCAGAGGTAGCATGCGTGTTACAAGTTAAAAGTAAATGCATTCGCTTGAGCGCAATTTCATTCAGCAAAGTCAGGATAGCGAGACTTAAGAGTTGAGACTAAAAAGTTGCACAAAATACATCAAAATTACATTTCGAAGTACAGTTACACTCATAATAACTGTCTACTAAAAATTATTTAAAAAAACAAAATTACATAAAAAATGGCTCAAAGATATGAGGTCTCACATGTTAGAAAAAAAAGGCATACATAGAGATGCATACGTATTCATATATATAAACAAATATATACGTACATTGGAGCCCTTTGCAGCTAAGTAGCTGAAAACATGTAAACCATATTTATGCAATGTTTATATTTAAATAAAGTGTATTACTGTGTATTTGCTGTAAATATTTCACATTCCAATGTTCTTCACATAGGGGAATATGTTCTATGTATTTTAAAATAGAGATTCCTATATATATATATATATATATATATATATATATATATATATATATATATATATATATATATGTATATATATATATAAATATATATATACCTGTGTGTGTATATATATATATATATATATATATATATATATACACCAATATATAATAATATTTTTTTTACCATTTTATATTTATATATAATATATATATATACACACAATTACTGGATATTACCCACGGCTGGCAGCCGTATATCCTGGGATACAGATGCAGGGACATGGCACACTCCAACAATTCAATCACCTGGTGCTCTGCAGAAAATATGTATACACAATCACTGGATATTACCCACGGCTTTCAGTCGTATATCCTAGGATATCCAAAAGAGCAGGCAAACACAGGATTTCCTCTTTCGCCTTTATTCAGCAAGGAAAGGCTATATACCAAACGTTTCGGCTCTCACAGGAGCCTTTCTCAATGGAAGCCAAACAGACATACAGTGAACACGCAAGACCCTCCCCTATATACCAACATAACCTAATATGTACCAATCAGAAAGCAACACCTACTCATATCAACCGCATAGGTAACACCTGTGCTCCACGCTGTCAGTATTGGCGATTGCGGATGACATTATCAGACCGCATCTGCCTGACGCTACCAGTTGTCATAGAGACAGGCGTAGCAAGCATACGCACAGCTGTTACACAAAGAGCGGAGAAGAAATGTAAATGTAGTGCCACTGTCCGAGTGATAAAACACCATAGATAAAAGAAATCACCCAAATTAAGTGACTAAACATATATAAATATATTCTATCGAGAACCTAAAGAAAATATCATAAGCACAACATAGCGCAACGATTAATAATGGATAAAACTGCAGAATCTGGGTTACCCTCTATACTCACACGGTATCAAGATAACTCCAGAGGGGATTTCTTTTATCTATGGTGTTTTATCACTCTGACAGCGGCACTACGTTTACATGTCTTCTCTGCTCTTTGTGTAACAGCTGTGCATATGCTTTCTACGCCTGTCTCTATGACAACTGGTAGAGTCTATGTATGCTCACACAGATGCAGTCTGATGATATCATCCGCAATTGCCCATACTGACAGCGTGGAGCACAGGTGTTACCTATGCGGTTGATATGCATAGATGCTGCTTTCTGATTGGTACATATTAGGTTATGTTGGTATATAGAGGAGGGTCTTGGGTGTTCTCTGTATGTCTGTTTGGCTTCCATTGAGAAAGGCTCCTGCAAGAGCTGAAACGTTTGGTATATAGCCTTCCCTTGCTGAATAAAGGCGATTGAGGAAATCCTGTGTTTGCCTGCTCTTTTGGATATCCCAGGATATACGACTGAAAGCCGTGGGTAATATCCAGTGATTGTGTATACATATTTCCTGCAGAGCACCAGGTGATTGAATTGTTGGAGTGTGCCGTGTCCCTGCATCTGTTTATATATATATATATATATATATATATATATATATATATATATATATATATACTGTATATATATATATGTATGTATTTAAGAATAGAACATATTATTCTATGTGAAGAACATTGGAATGTGAAATATTCATATTTCATGTCAGGTTAACGCACTTGGTTAAACATGATCTGGTTTGCACACGAGTAATGGTGTTAGTTTTTCCCCACTTTTCATACTATAGAAGTTTATGTGGCCAATTTATCAAATGTCGGCCGGGCATGATTCGTTGTAGTGAATCATGTCCACCCAACATTGCTAAATGCCAACAGAACACGCTGTCTGCATTTACCATTGCACAAGCATTTCTGGTGAAATGCTTGGGCAATGCACCACCCTGCACATACGCGGCCAATCGGCCTCTAGCAGGGGGTGTCAATCATCCTGATCGTGTCTGAACGGGATGATTGTTGTCCATCACCTCAGAGGTGGCGGACGAGTTAAGGAGCAGCGGTCTTCTTAACTCCTGTTTCCGGCAAGCCGGAAGGCTCACGCGGAATAAGCAGTATCCGCTGCTTGATAAATTGGCCCCTATGGGAGAATACGTGAACACGGTCACGATATTCAAAGTTCTGCTCTTTCGCGTGTAGGTTTTGCGATTGTGTGAAAACTTTTGACTCTCAACTTGTTATATGCGTGCTACCCAACTAGGGAATTTAACGCACAAGCAGCAGCTCTAAAAAGTGTTCAGTAATTTAGGCCTTAAAGGGACACTCAATCAAAATGAAACTGTCATGATTCAGATAGAGCATGCAATTTTAAACAACTTTCCAATTTACTTCCATTAACTAAATGTGCACAGTCTTTTTTTTGAGTCACCAGCTCCTACTGAGCATGTGCAAGAATAAGTGTGTATGCATTTGTGAATGGCTAATGGCTGTCACATGGTAAGTGTATGCATTTGTTATTGGCTGATGGCTGTCACATGGTACAGAGGAAGAGGAAAAAGACATAACTTTTAAAATTGTCAGAAAAAAAATCTACTACTCATTTGAAGCTCAGACTAAGTGCTATTGCATTGTTTTGTTATCTTGCAACTTTGTGTTAGAGCATTTTATTATTTCATTGTTGTTTGTATATATCTGTGTTTTACCCCTGCAAATTAGGTAAACACATAGTTAAAATAAGCTCTGGAGCAGCAGTGGACTACTGGGATCTAGCTGAACATATCTTGTTAGCCAATGATGTATGCAGCCAGCAATTACCAGTTAGCTCCCACTAGTGCATTGATGCTCCTGAGCCTATCCAGTTATGCTTTTCATCAAAGGATACCAAGAGAGTGAAGTATAGTTGATAATATAAGTAAATTGAGCAGTCTCTTAAAGGGACACTCAAGTCAAATGAAATGTTTATGATTCAGATAGAGCATGCAGTTTTAAGACACTTTCCAATTTACTTCCATTATCACATATTCTTTTTATATTCATACTTTTTGTGGAATAAGACCCTATGTGCACAAGCTCACAGGGTATACGTATACTAGTCTGTGATTGGCTGATGTCTGCACATGAAACAGGGGGCCGGAAAATGGGAGAGAAAAAAAAAATCTACTGCTTATTTGAAATTCAGAGTAAGTGTCATTGCCTCGTCTTTTTACTATACACTTGCGAATTATACCGGGTAAATGTATTATTGTGCGGACGGACAGGATACCATGTAGTGTATCATGTCTGCCCCACATCGATAAAGTGATCTGCTGGTGCAATACCGCCCCCTGCAGATTTGCGGCCAATCGGCCACTAGCAGGGGGTGTCAATCAACCCGATCGTTCAATCGTATTCGATCTGGCTAATTGCTGTCCACCACCTCAGAGGTGGAGGATGAGTTACGGAGCAGCGGTCTTAGGACCGCTGCTTCTTAACTTCTGCTTCAGGCGGAACTGAAGCGGAGTGGGTCGGAAGCAGCATCTGATGCTTCTTAAATCGACCCCTACAAGTCTACTGCATTGAGTGGTCCTTTAAAATGCTATGCTCTGTCTAAACCATGAAAGTTTCATTTTGATTTCCACGTCTCTTTAAGCTGTTTAGTTTAAATAAATGTTATCTATATACCGTATAATCTTTTTCATTGTAAATACGGCTATTTGTTTTTTCTTTGTTGCATCTAAAAGAGAACCTTTTATATGTATTTATATATATATATTTAAATAGCTTTGCACAAAACAGCTTTAACTGCGCCAGGCAAAAGAAGTGTGTTTAAGTAGTGCTCTTTCATGTGCATGATAGGCATTTGCTAAGCTTAAAGGGACAGTCTACTTGAAAAAATGTTATAATTTAAAAACATAGATAATCCCTTCATTACTCATTCTCCAGTTTTGCATAACCAACACTGTTATATTAAAGGGGCACTAAACCTACATTTTTTATTTCATGATTCAGACAGAGCATGCCATTTTAAGCAACTTTCTAATTTACTCCTATTATCAATTTTTCTTCATTCTCTTGCTATCTTTATTTGAAAAGAAAGAATGTAAACTTACGAGCACGAGCACCCACCAATCAGCAAGCTCTATCCAGGTTGCTGAACAAAAAATGGGCCGACTACTTAGCTTAGATCCTGCTTGTTCAGATAAAGATAGCAAGAGAATGAAGAAAAATTGATAATAGGAGTAAATTAGAAAGTTGCTTAAAATTACATGCTCTATCTCAGGGTTCACCAAACTTTTGGACCTCAGGGACCACTAAACTCACAATTTTTGAATCCTGTGGACCACTAACATGATTTTTTTTACACACACACATACTGTACATAGCTAGTATAACCATAGCCAAGTTTACATTATGTATATATATTTACACTTTTTGAAAAATTATTTTTTGGAATTAACTAACTGAATGACAGAAGTGAGAGAATACTTCCAAATGACAGATGAAGGGTGATTGACAACTTTTGAGCTGGAAATAGAGAGGCAGAAAGTGGTGTGAAAAAAGAATTGTGTTTAAAAGGACCACAAGACTTCCAAGTTACCTCCCCAGTTAGGAATTATTCAAAACTACTTATGGATCATGGACAGACATTGGAGTCATAAATTAAGTTTATATCAGAAAGCTCTCAATAAGGATGTGAGCTGACCACGACTGATGTTACTGGCAATTACTATAATACTGGTGGGACATGGCTAATCTGCTAGACGGCAATTACTGGAATTCAGGTGGAATGGCTTTGTGTGCAGAAAAATTATTAGAATGAAAAATAATTAACATTTTTATTTTTTAAAAAAAGAAGATGGAGGGGAGGAAGACAAAATACGTCCATCTGAATTAGGAAAACTACTACAAAGATACAGGTAAAGGGTAGAAAATAAATTAAATATAAGATAGAATTTTTTTTTAAGATTTTCTTATATACTTTAATTCTACTATTTCAAGCCAAGAATATACCAACCTCTACTGGCTTTAGAATGGAAGCATCTTTCTCTGAGCAGCTCGTGTGCGGGAGGAGTTAAAAATACAATCTAGCTACGCCAGTTGTGCAGTACTACACAATGTGTGTAGGGAGATTGTAATTTAACTCCTCCGTCGGTTTTCACTGATGTCCATCCAGGCACTGTAGGGAGTTACGGCACGACTGGGGTGACACCATCAGAGAAGATTAATTCATGCTTGATGGTGCCACGAACCACCAACATCTTCTCGTGGACCACCAGTGGTCCATGGACCACTGGTTGGTGACCGCTGCTCTGTCTGATTCATGAAAGAATTTTTTTTAGTTTTAGTATCCCTTTAACCCCTTAACGACCAAGGACACTTCAAGGTATTGCAGTGATGCCTCAATATTGAGGCATCACTGCAATACCCTTTTTTACCCACCGATGCAGAGAGAGCCATTTTGTGGCCCTCTCTGCATCGGCCAGCGATGGTGCCAATTGTTGGTGGGTGGGAGCCATAGCAGGGAGGCAGGTGGGCGGCCCATCGCTGGTCGGTTCCGGATCCTGTGTCCCTCAAGTGCACACAATTGCGTGGGAGCCCACAAGGGGGCAGGGGCTTGCCTGCACTAGCACGCTCGCACCTTACATTGAAATTCAGTAACATCAGATGTATGGGAAGGAGGGAGGGGGGGAATAAATGTTGGGAAAGGGATCTGGGAGGGGGTAGGGAATTGAGGGGGGCAGCTCCACTAAAGAAAAATTATATTTTAGATAAAAAATATTATTTTTTCCCCCAGCAAACTGCGTACTGGCAGACAGCTGCCAGTACCCAAGATGGTGGCATATAGGTAGAGGGGGGAGGGTTAGAGAGCTGTTTGAGAGGGTCAGGGAGGTTAGAGGCTATGGGGGATCCAACACTGCAGAATAAACAAAAAAAATGCCTTTTATTTTAGTACTGGCAGACTTTATGCCAGTACTTAAGATGGCAGTGACAATTGTGAGGTGGGGGACGGAAGAGAGCTGAGAGGGGTCAGGGAGGGATCAGGGGGTGAGATGTGTCAGATGGGAGGCTGATCTCTACACTAAAGCTAAAATTAACCCTACAAGCTACCTAATTAACCCCTTCACTGCTGGGCATAATACAAGTGTGGTGCGCAGCAGCATTTAGTGGCCTTCTAATTACCAAAAAGCAATGCCAAAGCCATATATGTCTGCTATTTCTGAACAAAGGGGATCGCAGAGAAGAATTTATAACCATTTGTGCCATAATTGCACAAGCTGTTTGTTAATAATTTCAGTGAGAAACTTAAAGTTAGTGAACAAGTTAACATTTTTTTTTTAATTTTAATTGCATTTGGCGGTGAAATGGTGGCATGAAATATACCAAAATGGGCCTAGATCAATACTTTGGGTTGTCTACTTCAGTACACTAAAGCTAAAATTAACCCTGCAAGCTCCCTAATTAACCCCTTCACTGCTGGACATAATACAAGTGTGGTGCGCAGCAGCATTTAGCAGCCTTCAATTTACCAAAAAGTAATGCCAAAGCCATGGCCATGTTTGTGAAAAAGTTAACTTTTTTTTACTTGATCGCATTTGGTGGTGAAATGGTGGCATGAAATATACCAAAATGGGCCTAGATCAATACTTTGGGTTGTCTACTAAAAAAAATATACATGTGAAGGGTTAATCAGGGATTCCTGACAGATATCAGTGTTACAATGTAACTATTGCTAATTTTGAAAAAAAATCGCTTGGAAATAGCAAAGTGCTACTTGTACTTATTGCCCTGTATCTTGCAAAAAAAGCAAAGAACATGTAAACATTGGGTATTTCTAAACTCAGGAAAACATTTGGAAACTATTTAGCATCAGAGTTTTTTGGTGGTTGTAGATGCGTAAGAGATTTTGGGAGTCAAAGTTAGAAAAAATGTTTTTTTTTTCCATTTCATCATATTTTATATTTTTTTTATAGTAAATTATATGATATGATGGAATCTTTACAAAGTCCATTTAATGGCGAGAAAAACGGTATATAATATGTGAGGGTACAGTAAATGAGTAAGAGGAAAATTACAGCTAAACACAAGAACATTTTAAAATAGTCTGGTCACTAAGGGGTTAATACATATTTTACCTTTGTGATTACCTTGTTCTAAGCCTCTGCAGACTGCCCCATCTACATTTTTTTTGTCAGATTTGCATTTTAGCCAATCAGTGCTGACTCATAAGTAACTCCACAGGAGTGAGCACAATGTCATCTATACGGCACACAGTGTGGAAAACTTTCAAAATACACTGAGATAAGAGGTGTCCTTCAACGGTTTAGAAATCATTTTGAGCCTTACTAGGTTTAGTTGTCAAAAAACATACCAAGAGAACAAAGCTAAGTTGATTAAAAAAGTAAATTAGAAAGTTGGTTACAATTGCATGTGCTATCTGAATCATGAAAGTTTAATTTTGACTTTACTGTCCCTTTAATGCTCATTCACCAATATCAAAATATGTGTCCTTGACTGAAACAAAAAAGAAAACATCTTCACATTGCATTATATTTTATTTTGACTCTTTTATATTTACAGAACTTTTAAAATGCTTTATAAAACCAACATTTTTACGAAAAAAATATTATTTATCAATGCATTCAAACCACAGGACCAAAATACTTCTTAAATACTGCAAATTAACAAGTCTTACAGTACAGTGTAAAGGTTAATGTAAAAATCATCACAAACAAATACACTGAACGTTTGCCTTCATTACATTTATTTTTGCAAAAAAACATTTTTTTTTCAGCAGAGTGTATTTAACTGTATAGGCACACAGAGTTAAACAAAGATTCACTAAGATAAGAGCTGTTTTCAGTCGGCGTAATAATTATGAGTAATTGTCCCATCTTAGTGAATGCACACTGTGTTTAGTCAAATATGAAAACATTGTAACATTCCAAATGCTCAAAATTAAGTTCATATCAATATTGCAGTTTGAATAATCAAAACATAAATCATGCATTGAATGTGTACATAGATATCTAAAGCTTTATCTCAGTAACCTTAAACTTCTGCATATGGTTCTTAATATTTATAAGATATAGACATGTTTTATTACACCTCATATTATATGAACAAAGGCAGGAGCTGGTAATCACGACAAAACATCCTGTTGTATAACCTTTGTTTCTGAGCAAGTAAATACCTCCCAACATCTGCCGTGTGTTTTCCGGGATGTGAGAGGTTAAAAACTTGTGGGCAGTGAACCACTGGTAATTTGTGAATTGTGTCACACATGGGAGGGGTTACAGTGGATGTGTCTGGGAGTTCCATGAGCATGTCTGGCTTGTGCAGCACTCTGTCAATCCCTTAAACTTGGGGCTACTCGGGTGGGACAGTGGGCCATAAATCCCAACCGTTGACAATGCCACAGGATGTGGGATGGTTGGGAGATTTCAAATACAAAGGAAGTAACATCTTGCATTGCGTCCTGCTGCTTTGTAGCATTCATAATAAAATTATGTTGTAGAGAGAAAGTTTATTACAACAGTGTTTCAAGGCTTAGGGGCCGAATTATCAAGCTCCGAATGGAGCTTGATGCCCCTGTTTCTGCGCAAGCCTCGAGGCTCGCTGTAAATAGCAGTTATGAAGCAGCGGTCTTAAGACCGCTGCTCCATAACTTGTACGTCTGCTCTGAGGCTGCGGACATCAATTCGCCCGATCCTATATGATCAGGCTGATTCACACCCCCTGCTAGCAGCTGTGAATCTGCAGGGGGCAGCATTGCACAAGCAGTTCACAAGAAGAACTCCTTGTGCAAAGATAAATGACGACAGCGTATGCTGTCAGCATTCATCGATGTCTGTCGGACATGATCCGCTTATCGGATCATGTTGGACAGACCAATGATAAATCGACCCCTAAATCTCTTTGTTAAAGAGAGATGGAAGTCAAAATGAAAATTTCATGGCTTAGCATTAAAAAAATAAAGAACTTTTTTAAATTATATTTATGCCTTTCTTTTGATATCTTTTGTTGAAACATAACTCCTTTTCAAGACAGCATACTGAGGTAGGCTTAGGAGTTTGCACCTATCTTGAGTACTATATGGCAGTAATGTTTTTAACAATGTTATCTGTGTTGTGTCCAAGATATGTGCACACTTTTGAGTTTTCTCTTATAGAATTCAGCTAAGATTTAACAGATACCAAGGGAAAGAGTTTAATTTGACAACAGAAATACATTGGAGAGTATTTTTCAACATTGTACTTACTATCAGAATTATGATAGTGAAATCTGACTTCCATGTGCTTTTAACTTTCATAGGGCCCGATTACAAGGAGAGCGGAATATTGCGCTTACGCGAGCGCAATATTTGCTAAATCCAAGCACTCACAAGAGCGCGCTTCCATAGGCTCCATACTGCCAGCAACAGCAAACCACCTAGCGCAGCGAGGGGGGCAAATTGCACAGCGTTGGGCACCAATAAATAAATAAATATATATGTATATGCTTATATACATATATTTATGTGTTTATATGTGTATATACACTTATAAACACATAAATATATATATATAAACATAGTCCCCCATTGACCTTTATGTAAAGTCCCCTAACTTTAACCCCTTAAAACTGCTTTGTGCAGTTTTAAAAAATAAATAAAAATAAAGATGCTCATATATTTCACTTATTTTAATGTACTATCCTCTTTATTTTGAGGGCAATTGGGGCAACTTTTTATTTTTAACCAGAGGTCTAATCTCTGGTTAATTGTGCTTAGCGCAAAATGAAACCACAAGCTCGCGGTAACATTAAGGTTATTTAACATGCGCCCGTAAATGGACAAATTTACCCCTTTATGGGCACTTATTAAGATAGAGCTCCACTCGTAATCTGGCCTATAATATTTGAACAGATGTACACACCCTTTTATGCCTAAGTCAGGGGCGTATTTAGGTTTTGTGCTGCCCTAGGCACTCAAATTCTGCTGCCCCCCCCCCCCCCCACACACACACCAGGTTTTTTTAGACGTAATATTTTTGGGGCAGGGTTTAAAAAAATAATGTATTTTTAAGTAGATGTTCACCAGGGCTTGCATTCACTCTGGTCACACACACACACACATATATATATATATTTATATATATATATATATATATATATATATATATATATATATATTTATTTATATTAAGACATTATTTTGCAAGTCAGATGATTACAGTGTTTATATCAGAAAAAAAATATCCTTCACTGTATGATAGTTTGTCAGTAGGTAGTTGTTCAACCTTAAACATCTTCTTTGGTGATTGACAGTTATTTAAGCAACATATCTGCTTGGATAAATATGTAATGAATATACAAACTGGCCTGTAAAAGTACTTAAAAAATACAAGAGTAGTTATGATAGGTTTAGGAATTGTATCCTAGGGGATAAGGTCACATGATACAATCATAATAAAGTATATACTTGTATTGTTTCTGAATGTATTAAATGCATACAACATATTTTCAGTTGTGTTTTAAGTCACATAGTTGTATAGATTCAGCAATAAATACTTATTCTTTGCATGTATGAAAAATAGACAAACAGTAAATGTACAAGTATTTAGTGATGTATTGAAGGGAGAAAGGCATATGCTGTTTCACAGTGGTCATGGTGTAGTGCACACTGCACTGTGTAGTCTGTGTGAGTCTCAATCACGTGGTGGAGCCAGGAAGAATACCTCATTCCCTCTCAGTCCAGGCCAGGCTGCGCAAGTGAGCTCCGCCTCCACTATCACCACGTCATGTGCACCCACATACAATCCCATAGGATAGCAATAGCCAGGCCAGCCATTTAAGTCATTTGTAATTGGTTGATTTAGCCACCCGGCCCTGAGTTCAGTAAAGAGACCCTAGGGACTCAAAATTCTGCTGCCCCTTAAAAATCTGCTGCCCTAGGCACCGGCCTCGTTGGCCTATGCCTTAATACACCCCTGGCCTAAGTGCAATCAATAACATAATGCACTTGTTCACATTAGGGTCTGCCAAAGACACGAACCATCCATAACTATGATTATAAATCGTCAGCAGCACAAGCAAAACACTATGGAGTATTTTACTGTGAAAATGAATACAAGGAAATGTTTGAATCAATGCACATAATAAAAAAGCAAACAAGGATATTACAATGCTAAAGATATGTTACATAAATCAGATACACAAAAAATATTAAAAACAAATTATTATATAGCGCTAGAATTAGAATGGAGTTATTCTGTAAAAACTAGAAATATAATCTATTAAAGACAAATTTTAAAGTGAAGATTTTCTTAACAGGCAAAAATATCCTAAAAGGGACAGTCTATAATAGAATTGTTATTGTTTTAAAAGATAGATAATCCCTTTATTACCCATTCCCCTGTTTGCTTAACCAACACAGTTATATTAATATGCTTTTTACCTCTGTGATTACCTTGTATCTAAGCATCCTCTGGCAGCCCCCTGATCACATAACTTTGTATTTCTTATCTATTGACTTGCATTTAGTACTGTGTTGTGCTAACTCTTAAATAACTCTCCGGGCATGAACACAATGTTATCTATATGGCCCACATGAATTAGCTGTCTCCTGTTGTGAAAAGCTAATAAAAAAGCATGTGATAAGAGGCTGTCTTTAGTGGCTTAGAAACAGGCAGACATTTAGAGGTTTAAATGTTATAAAGTATATTAATCTAACAATGTTGGTTGTGCAAAGCTGGGAAATGGGAAGTAAAGGCGTTATCTATCTTTTTAAACAATAACATTTTTAGTGTACACTGTCCCTTTAATGCATAATGTGTCAAGACTCCTAATTCACCAGATTTATGTTTTTTTTTTTTAATCCAGTATTTCTGCCACTCAAGACCTTGAAGTTATAGGTCTGTAAGGAACAGGGCTCTATAATCCTTATATCCCAGTCTGCTTTCCCTGTCTTTTCTTTATTTATTGCATCCACTGTACAGCGATGCGGAATCTGTAAGCAGATAACAAATAAAGATTTAAAAAATAATAACGTTATTACTTTTCCCAGTCATTCGTGCTGATGCTATAAAAATTTCCTAATGATCTCTAATAGCTGGTATCTATTAGGTAACCCCTAATTTAATCGTATTAGCTGTTTCTTCCAAATACAAAGATTTACATGGCATAGCTTCTTAAGGTACATTAGCTGTGGTAGCCCTTTATAAAAACAACATTTTGTTTAGATTTGGCAGATGTTATATATTATTATTGTGTGTATTGTCACAAATATGTGTGATCATAACACTCAGTCAGGGTAAGATTACATATGCGCCGATGCCCGCAAAAGCCGGCGACAGTTTTTTACACGGTTTTGGTATCACATATAGGGCACCGCATATAAATTTGGCGAGTATATTTCACCCGTCGCCCGCAATTTTTACTCTCTTAAGCTAACATAGAACCATGTTGCAAAGCAATAGCACATATTCAGTGCATTTTCACCTCGCCACACATAAGCAGACACAGCAAGCCTTACGCTGAAAATGTGAGCACGGTAACTCCCATAACTGCCTTAAAATATTAACTAATACCTAACACATGCGCAATATCTATCTACCTGTCAAGCGCCAACCCCCACCGCAATAACTAATAAAGTATATTAACCCCTAATCCGCCATTAACCCACATCACAAGAAACCTAATACATGTATTAACCCCTAATCAACCATTAACTCACATCGCAATAAAACCTAATAAAACTATTAACCCCTAATCTGCCATTAACCCTCATCACAATAAACCTAATAAATGTATTAACCCCTAATCTGCCATTAACCCACATCGCAATAAACCTAATAAATGTATTAACCCCTAATCCGCCATTAACCCACATCACAATAAACCTAATAAATATATTAACCCCTAATCCGCCACTAACCCACATCAAAATAAACCTAGTAAATGTATTAACCCCTAATCTGCCATTAACCCACATCTCAATAAACCTAATAAATGTATTAACCCCTAATCCACCATTAACTCACATCGCAATAAACCTAATAAAACTATTAACCCCTAATCCGTCAAACCTACACAACGCAATAATCCTAATAAATCTTTTAACCCCTAATCCAGGGCCATCTTTAACACAGGGCAAAAGGGGCAGCTGCCCAGGGCCCAGTCCATTTTTTTTGTTTATGCCAGGCTGCTGATGTCATGTGACATGGGGGGGGGACATGTGCTGCTGTGGCTGATGTATAATGTCATGCTGATACTTCACACATTAAGGTAAGGTTTATTTTTATAGTTATTTTTTCTCTCTGTCTCAGTTTTTACAGCTTCCCATAGTAGTTCTGCTGTTCCAGTCAGTAAACATATATTTGTCTACACCTCCATGCTTCCTCCTCAGTCTTTACCTTGCTTTGCTCCTGTTGGCTGCCCTAAATCTCTTAAACCAGCTAACCTCAAACCAGAATTACATTCAAAAGCATATTAAATTAATCCAGAGTGGAGGAATTTATACTTATTAGTACTGCTTAGATCCAGTTTTACATATTGCAATTTATTTCATTTATTTTTTTATTTTTTAAATGATTAGCCCAGCAGTGGATGATCCTCTGCAGGGCTAATAATTAAAAAAAAAAAGAAAAATATAAATTAAATTGATTTAGTGGATTTTTGGGATGTTGGGGGTGGAGATCGAAATTGCATGTGGGGGGGTCATAAGAAAATGTTTGCCCAGGGTCTAGTCAATATTAAAGATGGCCCTGCCCTAATCCGCCAAACCCCCACAATGCAAATAACTAATTAAATTACTAAACCCCCTAACGTAACACTCCCTAAATTAATCCCAATTACCTAAATTAAAAAATACTAAATTACAATTAAAATAAAAAAGCTAACATTACTTAAAAATAAAAATAAAATAAAATTAAATTAATCTAAGATTACAAAAAATAAAAAAGTCTAACATTGCATAAAATAATAAATCAAATTATCAAAATAAAAAAATTAAACCTAATCCTTATAAAAATAAAAAAGCCCACCGACATAAAAATACCCCCTATTCTAATTCTAAACTACCAATAGCCCTTAAAATTACATTTTGTAGGGTATTGTCCTAAGTTAAACAGCTCTTTTACCTTAAAAAATACTAAGTCCCCTCTCTTACAGTAAACCCACCACCCAACAAAACCCCCAAAATAAAAAGACCTAACAAAAAAAAATCATAAACTACCTATTGCCCCTAAAGGGTCATTTGTAAGGGCATTGCCTTTAAAAGGGCATTCAGCTCTTTTAAGAGTGCCCAATAAATCCCTAATCTAAAAAAACAAAAAAACCCAAAAAATAAAAAAAAAGTCTAACCCCCAAATAGGTACTCATCGTTCCTGAAGTCTGGCGGAGAAGGTCCTGTTCCAGGTGGTGAAGGTTTCTTCCAAGCTGCCGACATCTTCTTCCAAGCGGGGACCACTTCCTTCTTCATCCAGGAACAAGCCGGTGCAGAGCAGAGATAAGCGCAGAGCTACTGAGAGCTACTGAAATCCTATTGGCTGATTTGAACAGCCAATAGGATTTCAGTAGCTCTCATTATATTGACTGATTTGAATTTGTAGAATCAAATCAGCCAATAAGAATGCAAGGGACGCCATATTTAAACACGTACCTTGAATTCACTATTCAGTGTACGGCGGCGATCGTACAAAGAGGATCCTCCACGCTCTATGGCTCCGCGGTCGCCGGTCCTGCTCCGCGCTCAACTCCACTCTGCGCCTGCTTGGTCCAGGATGAAGAAGGAAGTGGTCCCCGCTTGGAAGAAGATGTCGGCCGCTTGGAAGAAGACTTCACTGCCTGGAACAGGACCTTCTCCGTCGGACTTCAGGAATGGTGAGTTCCTATTTGGGGGTTAGAGTTAGGATTTTTTTTTTTTTTTTTAAGATTCAGGTTTTAATGGGCAATTGTTTTAAGGGCAGTACAATTGCTGAATGTCCTTTTAGTATTAGTTTTATTTATTTTGGGGGGGTTCGGTGGGTGGTGGGTTTTACTGTTTGGAGGGGACTTAGAATTTCTTTTAAATGCAAAAGACCTGTTTAACTTAGGACAATGCCCTACAAAAAGCCCTTTTAAGGGCTATTAGTAGATTAGCATTAGATTAGGGGGTGTTTTTATTTTGGGGGGCTTTTTTATTTTCACAGGGATTAGGTTTAATTATATTTTTTGGATAATTTTGTTTATTATTTTCTGTAACGTTAGACTTTTTTATTTTTGGTAATTTTAGATTAATTTATTTTAATTTAATCTTAGGTTTATTTTTCTAAGTACTGTTAGGATTTTTTATTTTAATTATAATTTAGTATTTTATTATTTTATGTAATTTGGGGTTAATTTACTGGGTGTTAGGTTAGGGGGTTTAGTAATTAAATTAGTTATTTTTGTTGTGGGGGTTTGGCGAATTAGGGGTTAATAGGTTAATTAGGGTACTTGCATTGTGGAGGTTTGGTGGATTAGGGGCTAACAGTTTTATTAGAATTATTGCATTGTGTGGGTTTGGCGGCTTAGGGGTTAATAGTTTTATTAGGATTATTGTGTTGTGTGGGTTTGGCGGATTAGGGGTTAATAGATTTATAAGGTTTGTTGCGATGTTGGTTAATGGCGAATTAGGGATTAATAGTTTTAATAGGTACTTTGCAATGTGGGTTAATGGCTGATTAGGGGTTAATACATTTATTAGGTAGTTTGCAATGTTGGGGTTGGCGGATTTAGGGGTTAGTACTTTTACTAGGTAGATCGTGATGTGGGTGAATGGCGGATTAGGGGTTAATAGTTTAATTAGGCATATTTTGCGTTGTGGGGGGTTGTCGGTTTAGGGGTTAATACATTTATTATTAGTTGCGATGTGGGGGGATTGCGGATATAGGGGTTTTATGTGTCAGGTTTATTTTTGGGAGGTTTGTTAGACTTTTACGGAAGATTTGATTTTTTTTCTTCTTAGGCGCCAGCAGTTTCTATAGTGCCGTAAATCAATAGCGACTCTAGAAATTTGTATTTAGGCTCATTTCTGGACATCGCTAGTTTATCCGACTTATGGCAGTTTATGATCTGCCGGCGTCGTATATGTGATACCCCGATGTGCAAGGTGAAATTATAAGCGGCACAGGTTTCAGCAGTTATGCTGAAGCTTGCCCCGCATTATGTAATCTCCCCCTCAGTGTTTTCAAGTTTATGGCAGATATTAACATTAGTTAGTGGGCAAATGCCCTTCTGTCTCAAACTTCTTATTCCTATCTTTTATTTAATTGCTGAACCTAATCTGTTAGCATGCTATAGAGACAATAGTTTTGCTGTAGTTTTATATCATCATGCTCTACATAGGCATAGTGCCCCTAACTAAATAAATATAAGAATATTATACAAATATATTATATTTATATTACAAAATCTTCATTAAACTAAAAACATTCATTAGCTTTCACTCTAAGGGACATTCTTACAGCAAGATAGAAATTAACTTTCTAACCCATTTGGTTGTCATTGTAATGATTTGGGAGTTTCAGAAATATAAATAGAATGTACAAATCAATGGTATTATAACATTTATAGAAAATGGAATGCAATAATCATGAATGATGAATGTGGTATTAAAACAAATTATGGATACATGCAAGTGTATTAATTCATTAATCAAGGTCACCCTAATATTACACAGCTCGGTTCATCATGGTACTATTAGGATGTTACTGTTTTCTGTCAATATCTACATTTTGACCTGGAATGTCCATTTATCCTGATGAAATTATAATATAGAATTTGTAATAATATGCAGTATATATGTTACTATTATTATAAGTAGTAGTGGTACTATCATAAGTAGTATTGTTTGCCCACTTTATCAGTTTTTTTCTTAAACTTAAATAAAATATATTTGTGTTCTTCTCCCCAGTTTCCTTTTTGTCCATTCACCATTTGTCCTTTTTTTTCACATATAGCTTCTCACTGCTTCTTATTCTAGTCATCCATTGTGTCCCCCTCTTCAAATTCTATGCTTTATTTATCAAGGGTAACGTAAACTTTGATGTTTGTATTACAAAATTAGAGAGGACATTTATGTTTCATTCCTTGTTATTGGATACATGCACACTGGGCTCAAGAACAAGTGAAATGCTCTATCCTAACAGAGCAACTACAAGTCATGTCACAGGTTTTATTTTTCACTTTGGAAATCAGAGGAATAGACAATTTACAGCCCCAAAAAGTTAGTTCATAAAGCCTTGTGCTCGTGTATAAATAGAGTGTAAATTGTTTAAGTGATACATAAAGAAAAATAAAAGGCTTTCCCCTATAAGTGCATGCCTGTATCTTCTAATGGCCTTGCAGAAGAAGAGCCATTTTGATTCACCCCCATCATATATAGGAACAGGATGTATAAGACCTCTCAATCATTTTCTTAAATGTGATCTGGAATGGTCATCATAGATATTTAAAACAAAAAAAAAAATGAAATAATTAAAATAGTTATTGAAAACAATCAGCTAGATTACAAGTGTTGCAGTATGGCTATTACCGCTAAAAAATTGGCCATTGTGCTGGACTGTCCGGGAACACATATTATGAGTTGCGGCGGTATAGCTATGTTGCGTTTATTTTATATTTAAATAGTGTTGGCGATGTCAGGGGTGACGGTTTAGGGCTTAATAATTTTATTTAGTGTTGGCGATGTCGGGGCTGCGGATTAGGGGTTAATAACTTTATTTAGGTGTCGCAATGTTAGGGAACAGTGGATTAGAAGTTAATAATTTTATTTAGTGTCGGCGATATCGGGGGCGGCGGATTAAGGGTGTTAGACTAGGGGTTTATGTTAGGGTATTGGGTTTAACCGTAACTTTCTTTTCCCCATAGACATCAATGGGGTTGCGTTATGGTGATCTCCATTTCGTGATCACATTGATGTCTATGGGGGAAAGCGTGCACAAGCACGTAAACTCAGCCCTTGGCTTTTGTTCAGTACGGAGCTTAACGCACCATACCGCATAGCACAAGGAGGCTTTTCAGTAACTCGTAATGGCAGCGTTATGGAAAGTGCAATAACGCAAATTTTTGGCCATTATTTTCGCACCCTGTTTAGAGCGTAATCTAGGTGAATGTCATGATTCTCTCACTGCTGGTATTTCAATAAAGCACAATCAGGTAATGTACTGTTTTCTATGTAGATCACATGCACAGTAAAGCATGCACATACAATAGAAGATGAATAGGTAAAATATCTCTAAACATAATAATAGTTAGCTGATATTAAAGGGACACTAAAGTCAAAATTATTCCAAAAAAAATCATGATACAGATAGAGCATGCACATTTAAATAACTTTCCAATTTACTTATATTGTCAAATTTGCTTCATTCTAATGTGTATCTTTGTAGATTAGTGAATAAATATTTCTAATACATCAGTCTTTTCTCCAATATTCATTAATTCCGAAACTGTACAGAATGGATAGCATGCTCAGGATATTAGCTTAGTTTTTCCTGGTACAACACAAGTTATGCACATATGTATATCAATTGGATTTTCCTATGCCATAAAATATATTTGCTTTTGTTCTGTTTTAACAGGTTAATTTAATAGCCACATTCTGTCATGTACTAGATATAATATTCAGTAGCAAATACTAAACATTTTGTAAATGTGATGTGCTAGATGGTTTTATTTTCGCTCTGTAACATTCATCTATGTGTTTAGCCTGCTCAGAGTGGTTTTACACAAATCAATGCTGCTCTCCTATTTTAAACACTTAGGGCTCAATTTATCAAGCTATTCTCCTCCCTGTGACTGCAGGTTCGCACAAGAGAACCTGCAGTCAGGATTTATCAAGCAGCTGTCATCAGACCAATGCTTCCCTGCCCTGTTCTCCAACTCTTAGGTGAAGAAATGAGATTGAGATTGAGAGCTCCTGCCTGCGTGTGATTGGCTGTGCAGGGGCAGGGTTGCATGTAAATGCAAAGGAGAGCTCTCGTGCAGTGTTAAATTCTGGCAGCGGATTGCTGCCTGCCAGAGAAGAGCTCTGGCGGAGAGGGGCTCTTACAGGTGCCAGTCTGTCAAGCTCTAAGTCTTCATCCTGGAGTTTATGTATTCTTGCACTCTATGAAAGACGCCATGTGCATTCAGAGATCAGTAACATTATTGTCTTATGACAAGACACATCCTGCACTTCTTTAGCATTCACAATACAGAGAGGGAGTTTTAAAAATTTGCAGTGGTTGCATGTTTTATTATGTATAATATTCCCAAAGGCTTTTTTTATTTGTTATGCAGCTTTTAAAATTTATAAAAACACTGCAAAAATGGAACGTTTCTGCTCTCTATTGTGCAAGCTTAATCGAAATGCAAGGTGCATCTGTCAAAAAGCCAGCAATGTCAAAGGTCTGTTAATGCACACTGGTTCTCTCACAGGATGCAAGAATATGTTTACTTCAAGAGAGTGGAGCCCAGTGTGAATATTTGTAGCTTCACCAAGCAGCATCTGTTATGGGTAAGAGAACGACCCCTCATTGCTTTTTACCACAAATTGATCTTACCAT
Source organism: Bombina bombina (assembly GCF_027579735.1). Lineage (NCBI taxonomy): Eukaryota > Metazoa > Chordata > Amphibia > Anura > Bombinatoridae > Bombina > Bombina bombina. The sequence continues at coordinate 765,913,889 of NC_069501.1, forward strand.
AGCTACTGCCCTTCAAGCAGCTATAAGAAATCTGACATATTTTTGTTCGATTAGCAGTATTTTTAAGTGTGGCCACTTCTATTAAAAGCTTTTAGAGTTTTTACTATTATGGATAATCATATACAAATGGTTGAGAATAGCCCTTTAAAGGACATAAAACACCTTACAATTGCAAATCTTTTCTGTATTCTTGCAGTAAATTAACACACCAGTTAAGTGTAAAAACTTTCTGAATACATCAATACTTAATTTGCTGCAATTGTTTTTTCATTGGATCACCTATCTATTTGCCTTAATTGGAAGAGTTAATTCAGACTTGTTACTGTTTGTTTTGTTTATAGAACTGGTATTGTTTTGAAGTATGTTATCTTATCCCCTCTGCTGAGGACAGATATATAGCAGGGTTAGATTTGCAGTGTGGGCATTCAGTTCTCATAATAGAGAAATACACCATTTTTTAAGTGATAATTTACATGAATAGGGGCAAAACAACAAGATATAAATAAACATTTTATATTACAGTTAAACTTATAGTTAAAATTATTATTATTATTATCGGTTATTTGTAGAGCGCCAACAGATTCCGCAGCGTTATAAACAAAGGGGGAGTACAACAAAACAATTATAGGGTAGAGGGCCCTGCCAAGAGTTGCACTGTTGTAGTCAGCTCTTAAGAAGGTGATCTACAAACAGCTGGACTTTTAGGCTTACATGCTAAGGGGGTTCAGGGGATTGCAGTGGATGAGAGGAACTGGTATTAGGAAAGGTTAGCATAGGTTGTATGCGTCCCTGAACAGTAGAGTCTTTAGGGAGCACTTGAAGCTTTTAAAACTAGAAGAGAGTCTTGTGGAGCGAGGCAGAGAGTTCCACAAGATGGGAGCCAGTCTGGAGAAGTCTTGTAAACGGGAGTGTGATGAGGTGACAAGAGAGGAGGAGAGTAGGAGGTCATGAGTAGAGTGAAGGGGATGGGAGGGAGAGTATCTGGAGACAAGGTCTGAGATGTAGGGGGGAGCAGTGCAGTTGAGGGCTTTGTATGTAAGAGTGAGAGTTTTGTGTTTGATCCTAGAGGCAAGAGAAAGCCAGTGAAGGGATTGGCAGAGAGGCGCAGCAGATGAAGAGCGACGTGTAAGGAAGATGAGTCTGGCAGAGGCATTCATTATGGATTGTAAAGGAGCTAGGCGGCAGGTGGGGAGACCAGAGAGGACAGAGTTGCAGTAATCAAGGCGGGAAAGAATGAGAGAGTGGATTAAAATCTTGGTTGTGTCTTGTGTAAGGAAGTGTCTAATTTTAGAGATGTTTTTAAGGTGGAAGCGGCAGGCTGTAGCCAAGGACTGAATGTGAGGAGTGAAGGAAATATCTGAGTCAAATGTGACCCCGAGACATCGGGCATGCGGGGTAGGGGTAATGATGGAGTTGTTGACAGTTATAGAGATATTGGGGTGGAGATTTTGGAAGAAGGGGGGAAAATGAGGAGCTCAGTTTTGGAGAGATTTAGCTTGAGGTAGTGAGAGGACATCCAGGAAGAGATGTGAGAAAGACAGATAGTGACATGACTTAGCAAGGAAGGAGATAGGTCTGGTGCAGAGAAGTAGATTTGGTTGTCATCGGCATACAAATGATATTGGAAACTGTGGGACTTAATTAGGGAACCTAGTGATGACGTATAGATTGAGAAGAGAAGGGGACCGAGGACAGAGCCTTGGGGTACTCAGACAGAAAGTGGTGACGGGGCAGAGGAGGCCCCAGAGAAGGCTACACTGAAGGTACGGTTTGATAGGTAGGAAGAGAGCCACGAAAGGGCTGTGTCACAGATACCGAAGGATTGGAGGGTTTGGAGCAAAAGAGGGTGGTTGACAGTGTCAAAGGCTGCGGACAGATCAAGGAGGATAAGCAGAGAGAAGTGGCCTTTTGATTTAGCTGTAAGTAGGTGTGATAGGGACGAAATCCAGATTGCAGCGTGTCAAGAAGGGAGTTTAACGTAAGGAAATGGGATAGGCGTGCATATACTAGTTTTTCGAGAAGCTTTGAAGCAAGAGGGAGGAGGGAAATAGGGCGGTAGTTGGATGGGGAGGTAGGATCAAGGGAAGGTTTTTTGAGGATAGGTGTGACCAGTGCATGTTTCATCGATAAGGGAAATGTACCAGTGCTGAGGGAGAGGTTGAAAATGTGTGTTAGTATAGGGGTAAGGGTAGCAGAGAGAGAGGGGAGCAGCTGTGAGGGGATAGGGTCAAGGGGACAGGTAGTGAGGTGAGAGCACAATATAAGTGCCAAAACTTCTTCCTCAGTAACAGGGGAGAATGAACTAAGTTTCAGGTTATGAGGGTTGTGGTTGAGTGAGAGTATTGGAGGGGGGGAGAGAATGAAATTATGTTGAGATCTGATTTCATGTCTGATGGAGTCAATTTTGTTAATGAAGTGACTGGCAAAGTCTTGAGCTGACAGAGAAGTTGTATTAGGAAGTGGGGGAGGGCGGAGGAGAGTATTGAAAGTGGAGAACAGATGTTTTGGGTTTGAAGAAAGATTAGAGATAAGAGTAGAGAAGTAGTGTTGCTTGTGGAGATTAAGGGCAGAGTAGTAGGAGTTCAAGATGAATTTGTAATGAAGAAAATCAGCTGAACTCCGTGATTTTCTCCAATGCCATTCAGCAGTACGGGAACATCTACGTAGGTACAGTGTCAGAGGAGTATGTCAGGGCTGGGGATGAGTGTGTGATTTCCGAGCAGTGGTAAGAGCGGCGAGATTGTCAAGGACCGATGGGAGGGTGGAATTATAGTGGCAGATAGATTGTTCAGGGCAGGAAAAGGAGGAGAAGGATGAGAGGAGTGGTTTAAGGGAATTAGCAAGTTGTTGCTGATCTAAAGACCTAATGCTTCTGTGAAGTTTGGTGTGAGGAGTAGAAGGTGGGAGAGTTGTAGGAAGGGATGATATGTTGCAGGTAAATAGATGGTGGTCAGAAAGAGGAAAAAGGAAGTTTGAGAAGTTTGAGAGAGTTCATCGATAGCTAAAGTTCAGGTCAAGAGAGTGACCGTCTTTGTGAGTGGGAGAATCAGTCCATTGTGACAGACCGAAAGAGGAAGTGAGTTGCAGAAGTTGTTTAGCAGATGTAGCAGTGGGATTGTTAAGGGGGATGTTGAAGTCACCAAGAATGAGGGCAGGGGTGTCTGAGGAAAGGAAATAGGGTAGCCAGGCAGCCATGTGACCTAGAAATTGAGTTGAGGAGCCAGGGGGTCGGTATATGACTGCAACACGTACAGAGAGAGGGGAGAAATCATGTGGGTTTCGAATGAGGGAAAAGTGAGGGAAGAGATAGGATGTATTTGTTGAAGGGTGCAACGAGAGGAAAGTAAAATACCTACACCACCTCCTTGTCTATTACCAGACCTAGGAGTGTGGCTGAAGTGGAGACCCCCATGTGACAGAGCAGCAGTGGATGCTGTGTCTAGGGGAGAGAGCCAGGTTTCTGTTAGGGCCAGAAGGTTGAGGGAGCAGGAGATGAAGAGGTCATGTATAGAAGTGAGCTTGTTGCAAACAGAGCGAGAGTGCACAAGTGAAAGGGGTAGTGGCTTTAGATGCCAGAGGAATGTGAGTAAGGTGTGCAGATTTTTGTTTTCTGAGTCTATGGGATGGTACACAGGGATGTGCACGGTTTGTCAATGGTTGGGGACCAGGATTAGGGGAGATGTCACCAGCAGTAAGTAGAAGCAAGAGGGAGAGTGACATGAGATGAGATACAGATTTTCAGTAGTGAGACTGCTTTTGAGATGAGCTGCAGGGGAGAGAGAGAGTGTTTAGGAATAGGTAAAGTTCATGAGTACAAAAGTAAGGTGAGTTTAAGAGAGATGGGCTAATGAACAGTGCAGGTGGAGAGGGAGAAGGAGTAATTGAATAGTGTAGTTTGTTATAGAGACAAAGGGTAGCAAAAAGGAATATGAATATATTGAGCATTTTTACAGAATTGGGAACCAGTTAAAAACATAAGACACTGAATTACTGTAACAATTGCATAAGGGAACAAAAAGGTATATGAAACATATTACAAAAGTACTGTGTATTCTATAGTGTTAAGGGAATGGAAGGATGTGCTGATCGGTGTTTGCACTTGTCATTTCAGGAGAGTGAAAGTTGTGTGGGAGACTATCTATAAATGAGGAAATGAGCTTGGGGTGGGTGAGGTGAGGGGTAGGGTGGGATGGAAGCTGTTTTCCAGAAGGCTACCTGTAGTAAGTTAGAGGGCAATTGAAGCAGTTGAGTGAAAAAGTCTGTGTTTTTTCTCTGTGTTCTGAGAGAGAATGTGTCTGAAATCAAGCTGTAGTAAGTTAGAGGGCAATTGAAGCAGTTGAGGGAAAAAGTCTGTGTTTTTTCTCTGTGTTCTGATAGAGAATGTGTCTGAAATCAAGCTGTAGTAAGTTAGAGGGCAATTGAAGCAGTTGAGGGAAAAAGTCTGTGTTTTTTCTCTGTGTTCTGAGAGAGAATGTGTCTGAAATCAAGCTGAAGAGAGATAGTTTTAGATAAATGAATAATTTGAAAAGAATGACAGAAGATTATCCACTACACAGCATAACTTAATTATGTTCATTCCTGATTCTGTCTTTGGAAGAAAAAAAGCAACACCAATTTTAAATCTCTCTTTCATATTAAGTTACGGTACTTAAAATCTACTGATTGAGCTATTAGAACATATAACATCATGGTGTCTTGACTTAACATTCATTCTGTATCACACCAATCATTAGTTTTTTCCCCAGCTACAGATATTGTCAAAATTGAATATGTTAATATTCTTTGGTTGACAAAGATATATACATTATTATAGGATCACAAAATGTAATTGTTCTTCAAGGGTTGTTTTGTTTGATCAAGTGAAGGTGTTTTATCTTGACTTGAAATACAAGGCTTCTGTTCCATACTTCCCATGAGCTGAATCTTTCCAGAGCCTGCAACTGTACTGTTGAGTTTTTGATTGAGCTGAATGACTGTTACATTTGATTGACACATAGACTTTCCATCAATGGGTGATGTAGGGTTGCAGTGGAAAAGTAGGAGAAAGCATTTGTAGAACTGTAAAATACAAAAGAGAGAATAAAAACATTATTTATCAAAACGTGTATATATTTTTGTTATATGTAATATATTTTTTAAGCTAGCCAAGACTGCATTTTGAATGTGTAGTGTGTAGGAATGTAAGCTCACGAGTCCACCTGTCCTGTTGATCATTTTATGTAATAATGGTTTACAGCTTACAGTGACTCAAGGGCAGGGCCCTGTAGCCTTATGATTTATGTAATTGTCTTCTGATTATTGTACTCCATAACTGTATACTTAATGTTACAGTGCTGCGTAATATGTTAGTGCTTTTAAATAAACAACAATAATAAAAATATTAAAAAGAAGGTGAATAAATCTATATCCGGTCATTTAATATTAAGCTCCGCTACAGGTTGCTTCTATGAGGCCTATTTATCATATGTCTGTCGGACATATGCAGCATTGCACCAGCAGGGGGGTGTCAATCAACCTGATCATACTCAATCGGGTAGAATTCCGGTGATTCCTGTCCGCCTCATCAGAGCAGGCGGACAGGGTTATGGAGCTGCTGGTGCAATGCCGCCCCCTGCAGACTCGCAGCCAATGGGCCGCCAGCAGGGAGGTGTCAATCAACCCGATCGTACTTGATTGGGTTGAATTGTGGCGATTCCTGTCCGCCTCATCAGAGCAGGCGGACAGGGTTACCGCTGCTTCATAACTGCTGTTTCTGGCAAGTCTGAAGACTCGCCAGAAACACGGGCCCTCAACCTCCTTCCGGAGCTTGATAAATGGGCCTCTCTGACTGAACTTCAAATGAGTAGTAGATTTTTTTATTTATTTTTTTCCAAATTTCAAAATTACGTCTATTTCCACGCCACCTGTATCATGTGACATCCATCAGCCAATCACAAATGCATATTTGTATATTCTGTGAATTCTTGCACATGCTCGGTAGGAGCTAGTGACTCAAAACATGTTAGTATAAAGAGACAGCACATTTTGTTAATGTAAGTAAATTAGAAAGTTGTTTAAAATTGTATGCTCTATCTGAATCATGAAAGTTTAATATTGACTTGAGTGTCCCTTTAAGCCAGCATTTAAATATCACTTTTTTGTAACAGTACTTTAAAACTTTCTCCTATCATTTTAGCTCCTGTACGTGCTGTTAAAATTGTAGGATGGCTGTACTTGCAATTAAGTGGAAAAATCTGAGTCCTAGATATTTTGAATGATCCTCTGATAAAAAAAAAAGATTTGTAAAGGAGCATTATAGCACAACTTGTAACAGCTGTATTTGTTAAGAAAGTTTCCTAATGAAATAAGCTTTTTAAGCCACTTTGTAGGTAAAATTAACTCTGATTTTAGCACCTTTTCAAGCAACAGCTGATTATTTCAGAACATGCATGTTACATATGCACACGCACAGTGTCTACACTACAAACAGCCTCTCCATATGGCAGCAGGAGGTTGTAAAAGTTGCAGAAACTATTAATTATTTTAACCTAAAACAAGGCTATTTTAAGCCTCTTAATTGGTTTAACAGATTATGCACTATAATGCCCCTTTAAATGTGCACAGAATACTGCTGTGACTGCAAAGGGAATCTTTCTGGGTGGTTGGCAGAAAATTAGAAATTGTCCCAACTATTATATTATAAATGTATACAAATATAAAGCATTATATGTTATCTCTAAAGAAAATAGATAATTGATATTTTTCATTAACCACATGATATATTGAGAGTAAATAAAGAGACTAGTAGGAGTACTCAAGTGGTTGTTGCTTTATTCATGGTACAAAGGCTGGAACTTTTTACTCCCAAGCTATCTTATCTATCTTAACTTGTATAGTTGATTTAAAATTAATATCAAAATATCCAGATGGTCATGTGGTAACTTATTTGAGGAGGATAGTCTAGTCTTTCCAATAAGAAGTCACAAAAAAAATATGAATTTATTTTTGGACATGAAAGGGCAACCATTTTAGCCCCCTGCCATTTTTTACTCTAAACTAAATGTACAATACCGTATGAAACTGCCATTTTAAAATTGATCATGTTACCCACTTTTTGGAAGAGATTTACTAGCTACCTAGCTAAAATAAATACAAATTTACCTGTAAAATAAAACCTAACCTGCCTTACACTAACACCTAACAATACAAAAAATTACAACCCCCCCCCACTAAATTACACAAAATAAAAAAGAAATCATCAAATATTTAAAATAATTACACCTAATCTAATAGCCCTATCAAAATAAAAAAGCCCCCCAAAATAAAACAACCCTAGCCTAAACTAAACTACCAATAGCCCTTAAAAGGGCCTTTTGCTGGGCATTGCCCCAAAGAAATCAGCTGTTTTACCTGTAAAAAAAATACAAACAACCCCCAAGAGTAAAACCCACCACCCACACAACCAAACCCCCCAAATAAAATCCTATCTAAAAAACCTAAGCTCACCATTGCCCTGAAAAGGGCATTTGGATGGGCATTGCCCTTAAAAGGGCATTTAGCTCTTTTTCCGCCCAAACCCTAAGTTAAAAATAAAACCCACCCAATAAACCCTTAAAAAAACCTAATACTAACCCCCGTAGATCCACTTACAGTTTTTGAAGACCCGACATCCATCCTCAACGAAGTGGCAGAAGTCCTCATCAAAGCCGGCAGAAGTCTTCATCCAAGCGGGCCGAAGTCTTCATCCAAGCCGGCAGAAGTCTTCATCCAGACATCATCTTCTATCTTCATCCATCCGGTGTGGATCTGCTCCATCTTCAAGACATCCGGCGCGGAGCATCCTCTTCAATCAAAGTCTCTTCCAGAATGAAGGTTCCTTTAAGGGACGTCATCCAAGGTGGCGTCCCTTGTATTCCGATTGGCTGATAGAATTCTATCAGCTAATCGGAATTAAAGGGTGAAAAATACTATTGGTTGATTGGAACCCTGATTTTTACCCTTTAATTCCGATTGGCTGATAGAATTCTATCAGCCAATCAGAATTCAAGTGACGCCATCTTGGATGCCCCGCAAAAGGCTCTGTTAAGGGCTATTGGTAGTTTAGTTTAGGCTAGGGTTTTTTTTTATTTTGGGGGGGGCTTTTTTTATTTTGATAGGGCTATTAGATTAGGTGTAATTAGTTTAAATATTTGATCATTTCTTTTTTATTTTGTGTAATTTTGTGTTTTTTTTGTAATTTAGTTAATTGTATTTAATTAATGTAATTTATTTAATTGTAGTGTAAGGTTAGGTGTTAGTGTAAGACAGGTTAGGTTTTATTTTACAGGTAAATTTGTATTTAGTTTAAGGGACGTCATCCAAGATGGCGTCCCTTGAATTCCGATTGGCTGATAGAATTCTATCAGCTAATCAGAATTAAAGGGTGAAAAATACTATTGGCTGATTGGAACCCTGATTTTTACCCTTTAATTCTGATTGGCTGATAGAATTCTATCAGCCAATCAGAATTCAAGTGATGCCTTCTTGGATGACGTCCCTTAAAGGAACCTTCATTCTGGAAGAGACGTCGATTGAAGAGGATGCTCCGCACTGGATGTCTTGAAGATGGAGCCGCTCCGCGCCGGATGGATGAAGATAGAAGATGCCGTCTGGATGAAGACTTCTGCAGGCTTGGATGAAGACTTCGGCCCGCTTGGATGAAGACTTCTGCCGGCTTCAATGAGGACTTCTGCCGCTTCTTTGAAGATGGATGTAGGGTCTTCAAAAACTATAAGTGGATCTTCGGGGGTTAGTGTTAGCTTTTTTTAAGGGTTTATTGGGTGGGTTTTATTTTTAGCTTAGGGTTTGGGCAGAAAAAGAGCTAAATGCCCTTTTAAGGGCAATGCCCATACAAATGCCCTTTTCAGGGCAATGGGGAGCTTAGGTTTTTTAGATAGGTTTTTATTTGGGGGGGGTTGGTTGTGTGGTGGGTTTTACTGTTGGGGGTTGTTTGTATTTTTTTTACAGGTAAAACAGCTGATTTCTTTGGGGCAATGCCCCCAAAAGGCCCTTTTAAGGGCTATCGGTAGTTTAGTTTAGGCTAGGGTTTTTTTTATTTGTGGGGGCTTTTTTATTTTGATAGGGCTATTAGATTAGGTGTAATTAGTTTAAATATTTGATCATTTCTTTTTTATTTTGTGTAATTTAGTGGGGGTTTTTGTAATTTAGTTAATTGTATTTAATTAATGTAATTTATTTAATTGTAGTGTAAGGTTAGGTGTTAGTGTAAGACAGGTTAGGTTTTATTTTACAGGTAAATTTGTATTTATTTTAGCTAGGTAGTTAGTAAATAGTTAATAACTATTTACTACTAACTAGTCTACCTAGTTTAAATAAATACAAACTTTCCTGTGAAATAAAAATAAACCCTAAGCTAGCTACAATGTAACTATTAGTTATATGGTAGCAAGCTTAGTTTTTATTTTATAGGTAAGTATTTAGTTTTAAATAGGAATTATTTAGTTAATGATAGTAATTTTTATTAATATTTATTTTAATTATATTAAAATTAGGGGTGTTAGGGTTAGACTTAGGGTTAGGTTTAGGGGTTAATAACTTTAGTATAGTGGCGGCGATGTTAGGGACAGCAGATTAGGGGTTAATAACAGTAATGTAGGCTGTGGCGATGTTAGGGACAGCAGATTAGGGGTTAATAATATTTAACTAGTGTTTATGATGCAGGAGTGTGGCGGTTTAGGGGTTAATATGTTTATTATAGTGGCGGCGATGTCCAGAGTGGCAGATTAGGGGTTAATAATTTTATTTTAGAGTTTGCGATGCGGGAGGGCCTTGGTTTAGGGGTTAATAGGTAGTTTATGGGTGTTAGTGTACTTTTTAGCACTTTAGTTATGAGTTTTATGTTATGGCGTTGTAGCATAAAACCCATAACTACTGACTTTCAGTTTACGGTGTGGATCTTGACGGTATAGGCTGTACCACTCACTTTTTAGTCTCCCAGGCAAACTCGTAATACCGGCGCAAAAGGAAGTCCCATTGAAAAAGGACTTTTTGAAAGCTGCGGTAGTTACGTTGCGTTACGGCCAAAAAAGTGTATGGTACAGAAATACCTGCAAGACTTGTAATACCAGCGGTAGTGAAAAAGAGCCATAACTCTGCTTTTTCACTCATACCGCAAAACTCGTAATCTAGCCGATTGTTTTTTATGAAATGTAACATTTTTTACTAAAATGACTGATATCTTTGTTCATAAGTGGATAAAATGCTTATATTGTTCCTGTTTGGATAATGTAGTAATACACTCATAAAGAAGAAAAAAAAAACAGATTCAAACCTTTCAAATATACTTACAAAAATGAATGACAAATTCCTTTTATGTGTTTTTTTCCAGGTATCCTGATAATGATGTCATTGTGCAAAAAAGTGCATGTGTATGAATATATCCCCTCCTACAGACAGACAGACCTTTGTCACTACCATGAACAGTACTATGATGCTGCATGCACACTGGGAGCTTACCATCCACTGCTGTATGAAAAAATGCTTATTCAAAGGATTAATGAAGACACAGAAGACAATCTTCTCCGTAAGGGGAAAGTAACCTTGCCAGGGTTTAGCTCTATGCGGTGCCCTATAAATGATCATATTACATAAGGGCACATATTTTCTTCCTTTGGAGATCATGTGCAATAATTTGCTTGTTGCTTTGTCAACAAAAATACTTGAACACACAATTAAGACCATTTACGTCATCGGTCTTTACATTTTGACTAGTGGACACAAACATGTTTTTCAAAGCCATTGACTATTTATTAAAACTTTGCAGTTTTTTCCGACAAGACTAGTTAACGGGAGGTGTAAGTCTCATTGTGTCCCAGTTACACAAAAAGAAAATTCAAATCTAGTATTGAAATAAAATATATTTAGTGACTATAATGTGCCATATTGATACCACTCTATGAGGAATCCGTCTGTTGTCATTTTTATCTCTAAATGCACCAAGATCTATTACAAAAGTGTGGTCAATGTTATGTAGGTTAAATATGTTTATTGATTAAATGTCCACATAGACATCTTTTAGTAGTTATTTGTACATATATTTTATGTAACTTTGAAGAGTTGGCTAAAGGATATTCTAAGAAGATAACATACTATATGACAGTGTGAAAAAGTCCATGCAAGGGATTTAGTTAGTAGTTTATACATTATCAGAGTGAAATCTCTGGCACATCTTGGCACAGGTTGCTTAGGTAACGCCATGCTGTCTTCATTAGCACAAAATGACATTGCTATCCACATATGCACTCACTATGGATAGATATTTGTTTAAGAACAGTCTATAAGCCCTCAATTAATTCTTTGATTGGCTAGACTGGGTATCCATATTTGCAGCTGCAGAATATAAGTAGACTTGTACTAGCTTATACATTTGAAAATACTAAAATACTGGACCAAGATGATGAGGGTCTTTCTTAATCAAGCAACCCTAGAAATCAGCCTACTATGTCTACTATAAAATCTAACCTTGACTGTACATTAAGCACATCATTTTGATTTTTTGCAGCAGGTTACGGTTTAAAAAAAATGAAACAATACATTTCATTTCTCATATGTGCCATGTTTAGAGATAAATGTTCTGATGGTTTTGTTTGCATGAAATGTTGGAAGTATTTCTATATTTTGAATTGTTCATCTAAAAAAAAATGTGATAATATAAATGATGAGCATGTAAAAAGCAGGTTCAGTGAAGAATATAGAACCATTGACATAGTTATGTATCTTTATATAGTCTATTAAAATACATAAATATTTATTAGCACTGCATGTCTAATGGGAAATATTGCAGTGAATTCAAAATAATGACAAAGATTTAAAAAAAATAATAATTTTCAGCCATTAAGATTTATTTATTTGCTGAATATGAAATGTTTCCCTTTGCCAATATAACATTAACTCTTAATGGGACACACCTTTTCTAAATGCTCAGCAATGCCTTTAGACCAGTGATTTTCAACCTTTTTTTTGCCGTTGCACACTTTTTTACAATAAAAAATCCTGTGGCACACCACCATCCCAAAATTTTACAAAATGACACATTGTATATATAAAAGTTATTTCACAAAAGGCAAGCACTCGCTGGTATTTTTTCAAACAACAGTATTTACTATACAACAAATCAGTGAATATTTTCGGGCATCCACCCATCCTCAGACATGTTTTCTCTATGTACGGATTAGGTGGGCACCCTGGGAGTTGGTACGTTATGAGTGTGCTGGGTTCTCCTGAACTATGGTATATATAGTCATCATCTCACTCAAAATAAAATAAAACGTCCCAGAATAAAAAAACAAGCAAAATTAAAAAAAAATATATCACACTGTTGTCAGTCTGCCGCGGCACACCTGAGGATCTCTCACGGCACACTAGTGTGCCACGGCACACTGGTTGAAAAACACTGCATTAGACTACACAAGACTGAATGAGGACAAATTATTTTTTGTAGTTTTGAATTTATTTTTTTACCTTTTACATCATTATTATGACTTCCTCTTTTCCTGTTTCCATCTGGTTGCCTTTTTTGGCTGCTAATACATGTCAGAAAGTAGCCAATTTACTTGTGCATAAGACTAGAATAATTAATATGTTTAGTGAGAAGTGGTGGTATTACCTAGTAAATGCATGGGAGCAATGCTTGTGTTATCAATGATATTAAAGTGAAGGTCAATTTTTGGGATTCAAAATACATCATGTTGAAGATTATCTTAAAAACATTAAATTCGCTTACTTTATATGTATAAATAACTAACCCTTTGCCCAAAAAATGTATTTATAATGTTGCTCCGTTATCGCGTTTATCTCCGCCCATACAAGACTTCCTTATTCTGACTTGATGACGTCGCTTTGTTTCTTACAACGAGACTACGCTCGTGCACCCTTGTTCTGTTTGAAATGCGCATGCGTACGGTCAGCTCAATAGCGCATGCGCGTAATTAACGGCCGTAACTTTGTATGCAGTAATTTTGCGAGCAAACAACGAATGCGCGTTACGGGGACGAGCATGATGATGATGCCGCAATGTTTACTTACACGCATGCGCATAAGCTGACAATGACGAAAACGAAAAGGGGCTGGACGCCACGGGGTAAAACAATAGATTGGAGCCAAAAGATGTCAATCAATAAAGGCACTATGACGGGCGGATTTTACAGCTGAAACGGAGCGGTTTCAAAACGTAAAATATAAATCTTTTGCTTGTATCTATCTATACTTTGATGAATGAACATCATACTCATTTTAGCTAAAATATTGAAAACTGCTAAGCACAACCCCAGACTTGACCTTCACTTTAAGAGTATGCTGGCATTAGTGAAAAAATTGTTTTATATAACTTAGTAAAGAGCCTTCCAAAAATGGGACATCAAAGACAGCAGTGTTACTTTTTTACATGACAACATGGCAAATAGTGATGCTTGATGTTGTCATCTGAAATGTGTTTATCATGCAGACAAGTACTATGTCATTTCAAGGATAACTTACTATTCTGATATAGCGGAGGAGAAGCACATAAGACTGCCCAAACAAGCAGGGAGACACACCAACTATAATTGCTGCTAGATATGCATCAGAAATGTAAATGAATGCATTGAGTGCAAAAAATATCCCAAAATGACAACAATTCAAATGGTGGCTTTGCTCAATCACTGTTTACTTTGTCAGCATTTACAGTAACTATTTCAGTAGGACGCCACTGCAATCAGCCCAAACTTTTAAAAGGACAATTATACAGTGAACCACTTTGGAATGTAGAGTGACCTTACTTAAAATTGTTATCCTATATGTCATGTTTGTGAAGAGCAAAGGAAAATCATATAAAAAATCAATACCTGAATGTAAACAATAAATGTTATAGGGACTCCAGATGAGATTTACCAACGTAAAGACACTAACCATATGTGTTTGCTGTAATGTATTGGGAATACTGCAGTACATAGTGATATTATGTCTTAAAAAGACTGTTTAACTTCAGAAGTTAGGCCTAGAGCACTCTTTGCTTAGTTTATATGGGGTGCGCCATCTGTATCTGATTTTCTGTACTGCTTGCCAAAGTGGAAGTGATAGAATCAACCTGAGGTGAGCATAGCCTTCATTATAAGTAAACACCCACCCTTGGGAGTCCTAAAGTGTACAATCTCTATGTACTGCAGTGTTTTTAATAAAGTGCAGCATAAATATACATTTAATGTCCCTTTTAGTAGACTAACTATTGAGCATTGCCATTTTTTCCCACCATGCCTGTGAATCTTTCTGATTCTGATATATTTGTTTGACCTTGTTCCGATGTCCTGCACAGATGTCAGGTATCAAAATCAAACCAGTTGTGGATACTACCATATATGTATCTTCTACTTTAAGTAGCACTTTTGTTGATCTGCGTATTATAATTTGTTACAAAAAATTGATATAAAAATATATATTTTACTCTGAGTTGCAGGATCACAGAACATAAAATTTACCTGCTCTTTTTGTATTCTTAATATTTTCAATTAGAAGCCAGACTAATTTTTTACTAGCCTTAACGGTTTTTTGGTATAATAATTTTTTTAGCTTTCTGGCTTTAGTGTTCATCAGATGTAATCTTAAATTTTTCCAAGAGCACCATTTTGAACAGTGTTTGTACACATTTTATCACTTTTGTATTTTGTTTTTTTGTACATTTTTATGTATGCACAATGTATAGATGATCATGTAAATAAAATATTTGGCTTTGTTTCTATGGTGTCTATTGGTCATTTTTATGTAGTTATATAGTATTTTGCTAATTGAAAACATATTTCAGATTAATTTTTGCTTTACGATTAACCATTTCCTTTCATAGCACAATATTTTTTGAAAAGGAACTTCCAGCTCAAGTTAAAATACAAAGAAAAAAGAAAATACTCTTTTACTTGTAATAAAAGTTAATTTAGTCTAGATATGGTCAGTGTCCCAACATTTTAAAACAGTATGGCCTAGATTACAAGTGGAGCGCAACAATATTAGCTTCTTTGAGCGCTAACACCTCTCAAGTTAAATCAATAGTGCTCTTATTCTTGTGCTCATATTACAAGTTGAAACTAAATTATATATATAATGTCACCACTGGTAATTTGAGATACATACATACACATACATATGTAAACACACATACACACAAATCAACACACATATAAATACACATTTGAGCTCTTCCCATGGCAAAAAGTGATGCTTGTCATATTTAATATCTCATGCCTTGTCTTAGAAAATATTTCATTAAAAATACTTTTAAACATTTAAATATTTTTATTTATACTATACTTAAAATACTATAATTGGCGGCCACTAAATGGTTTCTCTATGACCAGCCTTCTAGGATATTATGATCTTAAAGGGACACTAAACCCAAAAATGTTCTTTCATGATTCAAGTAGAGAATACAATTTTAAACAACTTTCCAATTTACTTCTATTATCTAGTTTGCTTCATTATTTAGATATCCTTTGTTGAAGAAATAGCTATGCACATGGGTGAGCCAATCACATGAGGCATCTATGTACAACAACCAATCAGCAGCTACTGAGCATATCTAGATATGCTTTTCAGCACAGTATATCAAGAGAATAAAGCAAATAAGATAATAGAAGTAAATTAGAAAGTTGTTTAAAATTGCCTGCTCTTTCTAAATCACAAAAGAAAAAATGTGGGTTTCATGTCCCTTTAACTATTATAACATTGATAATTATATTATACTAGTCCTAAAGCTGGTGTACACGGGCCAAAATCCCCATCCACATGGTGGATCCTCCCTCCCTCCTTACCCTTCCCTGCCGCTGTAGTGCAGCGGTATCCAACCAACCCCCCACCGCTGTCTGATCCTCACTGACTGATGCTTCCTTAAGGCCAGGTATGTTTGTCTCGAGCAGCAGTCTCTACTGGGCATGACTGCATCGGACTAACATACCTGGCCTTTTATAATATAGGATAGGGCCAATGTAATAGCCAATTAACCATAATTACATGCTTCCCCAAAGCAATTATGTCTTACTGCCATGCATTTTCCTCCCAAACTACAATTAATACATACCAACATTCATTTGTCCCCCATGTGGTTCCTTAGAGTGGCCTCCCATTACAACACTTCCCGCTTTAATTTAATTTACTTACAAAATGATGCCCCATCGCTATTACTTCCTTACACTAAATAAAAAAACACCACAATTATCTGCCTTCAATGGTAATGAATACCTTATTCAATCCCCTCCCCCCCAATTACACCATTTAATATAAATTAACTCCAATATGCAATATCTTCTAATGCAATTATTCTCTCTTTACGTATATGAAAATGTAATTAATGCCACCATATTTACTACTTTTACACTGAATAATCTTAAATATGGTATCCCAGTAATTAAACAGAAGTGTGGCAAGATTAGGCTTGTGAATTCTGCTTAATTCTCAGAACTGGAAAAGGGGGATAAATAATGAAAGTGTATTGCAAAGTTTTATTTAATACACATATTTAATCATTTTACACTAAACACTAAAGATAACATTCATGATTCAGATAAAACATGGAATTTTAACTTTCTAACGTACTTATATTATCAAACTGTGCACACTCTTTTTATATGCACAGCTTCTGAGACACCAGCTACTATAGAGCATGTGCAAGACTTTACTGTGTATATGTACATGAATCTGCGATTGGCTGATTTCTGTCACATGATACACTGGGACAACAAATGAAAGAAATTTCAAATTTATCTGAAAAAAATTTGGAATTCAGAGTAATGTTCTTGCTTTGTCTTTTATTATGCATTTGTTAATTATGCAATTCTACTGCAGTTAATGGTCCTTTAAATTTTCCTAAACGGCTATGTCTAGTTAAAATTAAAGACTTTGTGAAAACAATAATCATCATCTGAAAAAGCTGTGGAAAAAGCATTACCTCTACCTCTAATTTACCTGTACATTTCATTTAACCTTGACCTGACTATTAAACACTATGGACATCAGTGCAAATATGAGCATTTATTAATTTATTATTAAACTTACACCACTTAGTCCCCACTTCTAAATCCCACACTACTCATATACCTCACCCTATCTGCAGTGCACATAATGTTGGTTTAGTTCTGTTCCATTTGATTGAATCTAATGTTTATAATTTTGACCCATTATGTATAAGTAGGTCTGCAGCAATTTTGTTAATAATATATGTTAATTTCAGGTTTCTTCAAAGCAAATATGTTTTCATTTTTAATAATAAAATGTGTTCACTGGTGCATAAAATCTCATATATTTGAAATTAATTTTCCAGCTAACTGATCTGTAGTTTGCTGCAAATAGAGCTCTTGGCAAGCAGGAATCCTTCCATCATGTTTAGTGCACCGCACTCACTCTTTCTCTATTATTAGATCGTCACTAAATTTGATAAATAATAAATATATAATCCAGATCTCTACAGATTATCCCTTCAATATAATTTATTATTTTATCATATTTGGTGGATCTCTCATAATACAAAAACCTGAGTGTGATATAATCTGAACATGATGAAAGGATTCCCGCCTGTCAAGAGCAGTGCCGGATTTGCAGCCCAAAATTTGAAGCACCCGCGCTCTCCCCATTCACCATTCAACGCTCTCAGCGACCTTAACAAAGATGTGCAATACTGTTATTTCACTGCCAGCGGCCATCTTAGTTGACCGGTATTTATAATAGGCAGAGGTAGGCTCCCTTCTATGGAGGGTGCCTATAGATACATGCCTGCTCTTCTCTGCCTTATTATAAATCCAGCACTGGCCAATAGATCTGTTTCCAGCAGTCTACAGAGTCTACTTAGCTGGGAACTGGGAGAGGCCTCCACACCCATATACAGTAAGCAACACTTTGAGCCAGATTACAATTTGAGTGCAAAATATCACTTCCGCAAAAGCGATATTTGCACTCAATTGAGTAATACCAGTGCATGAGAACCTCTTGTCCGCATTGCATGGAAGCATTACACTTGCAAGAGCACGCTTTCATAGGCTCCAAAGAGATACAGCATGAGAACTAGCCCAGCGAAGGGGGTAAGTCGCACAGCAATGGGCAGCAACGTTTAAATATATATATATATATATATATATATATGACTCATGTCTATGAGTACGGCTTCAAGGACCTAAAACACGTTAGACTGGGATGTCTTTGTCTAACACTGCAGCTGTTTTGATTGTATGCCGTTGGTTTTAAGCTTTTTGGAACAAACTTACGTTTTTACTGGAACCACGTCTGGATGTCCTTTCCACTTTTTGTTTGTTATAACTATATACATACATATTTATGTGTTTATATGTATATATACACATATTAACACATAAATATACATGTATGACTGCAATGTAAATGCACTTTTCAGTGTGTTTTTTTTTTCTAGCACCCCATACCCGCCAACTTTAGACC
Source organism: Bombina bombina (assembly GCF_027579735.1). Lineage (NCBI taxonomy): Eukaryota > Metazoa > Chordata > Amphibia > Anura > Bombinatoridae > Bombina > Bombina bombina. The sequence goes on from NC_069501.1 coordinate 765,932,333, forward strand.
CTTATAACTGCTTCATGCATTTAATTTATAAAAATGCTGATATTTTTTATTTTTTAGTGAAGAACAGTACTTGGGACCAATTGGGGGACAGTTAAAAAATTAACCAGCGGTCTGTCCTCTGGTTAATTTTGGGAGCGCTAATTGCTACCGCAAACTTGCGGTAGCAAAAAGCAGCCTCTTGTAATGGCTGGTTATTTATCTCGCGCCCACAAAAAAACACAATTTATGCTTACCTGATAAATTTATTTCTCTTGTGGTGTATCCAGTCCACGGATCATCCATTACTTGTGGGATATTCTCATTCCCAACAGGAAGTTGCAAGAGGACACCCACAGCAGAGCTGTAATATAGCTCCTCCCCTAACTGTCATAGCCAGTCATTCGACCGAAAACAAGCAGAGAAAGGAGGAACCATAGGGTGCAGTGGTTACTGCAGTTTAAATTTAAAAATTACCTGCCTTAAAATGACAGGGCGGGCCGTGGACTGGATACACCACAAGAGAAATAAATTTATCAGGTAAGCATAAATTGTGTTTTCTCTTGTAAGGTGTATCCAGTCCACGGATCATCCATTACTTGTGGGATACCAATACCAAAGCTAAAGTACACGGATGAAGGGAGGGACAAGGCAGGTACTTAAATGGAAGGAACCACTGCCTGTAAAACCTTTCTCCCAAATATAGCCTCCGAAGAAGCAAAAGTATCAAATTTGTAAAATTTTGAAAAAGTTTGAAGCGAAGACCAAGTCGCCGCCTTGCAAATCTGTTCAACAGAAGCCTCATTTTTAAAGGCCCAAATGGAAGCCACAGCTCTAGTGGAATAAGCTGTAATCCTTTCAGGAGGCTGCTGTCCAGCAGTCTCATAGGCTAAGCGGATTATGTTTCTTAGCCAAAAAGAAAGAGAAGTTGCCGAAGCCTTTTGACCTCTCCTCTGTCCAGAGTAGACAACAAACAAAGCAGATGTTTGACGAAAATCTTTAGTAGCTTGTAAGTAACTTTAAAGCACGGACCACGTCCAGATTGTGTAATAGACGTTCCTTCTTTGAAGAAGGATTAGGACACAAGGATGGAACAACAATATTTTGATTGATATTCTTGTTAGATACCACCTTAGGTAAGAACCCAGGTTTGGTACGCAGGACTACCTTTTCTGTATGAAAAATCAGATAAGGAGAATCACATTATAAGGCAGATAGCTCAGAGACTCTACGAGCCGAGGAAATAGCTACCAAAAAAAGAACTTTCCAAGATAAAAGTTTGATATCTATGGAATGAAGAGGTTCAAACGGAACTCCTTGAAGAACCTTAAGAACCAAATTTAAGCTCCATGGTGGAGCAACAGGTTTAAACACAGGCTTGATTCTAACTAAAGCCTGACAAAATGCCTGAACGTCTGGAACATCTGCCAGATGCTTGTGCAAAAGAATAGACAGAGCAGAAATCTGTCCCTTTAAGGAACTAGCTGACAATCCTTTTTCCAAACCTTCTTGGAGAAAAGATAATATCCTGGGAATCCTGACCTTACTCCATAAGTAACCCTTGGATTCACACCAATAAAGATATTTACGCCATATCTTATGTTAAATTTTCCTGGTGACAGGCTTTCGTGCCTGTATTAAGGTATCAATAACTGACTCTGAGAAGCCACGCTTTGATAAAATCAAGCGTTCAATCTCCAGTCAGTCAGCCTCAGAGAAATTATATTTGGATGGTTGAAAGGACCCTGAAGTAGAAGGTCCTGTCTCAGAGGCAGAGACCATGGTGGAAAGGATGACATGTCCACTAGATCTGCATACCAGGTCCTGCGTGGCCACGCAGGTGCTATCAGAATCACAGATGCTCTCTCATGCTTGATCTTGGCAATCAGTCGAGGGAGCAGAGGAAACGGTGGAAACACATAAGCCAGGTTGAAAGACCAGGGCGCTGCTAGAGCATCTATCAGTGTCGCCTTGGGATCCCTGGACCTGGATCCGTAACACGGAAGCTTGGCCTTCTGGCGAGATGCCATGAGATCCAGTTCTGGTTTGCCCCAACGATGAATCAGTTGTGCAAAAACCTCCGGATGGAGTTCCCACTCTCCCGGATGAAAAGTCTGACAACTTAGAAAATATGCCTCCCAGTTCTCTACACCTGGGATATGGATAGCTGATAGGTGGCAAGAGTGAATCTCTGCCCAGCGAATTATTTTTGAAACTTCTAACATCGCTAGGGAACTTCTTGTTCCCCCTTGATGGTTGATGTAAGCTACAGTCGTGATGTTGTCCGACTGAAATCTGATGTACCTCAGAGTTGCTAACTGAGGCCAAGCCTGAAGAGCATTGAATATTGCTCTTAGTTCCAGAATATTTATTGGAAGGAGAGATTCCTCCTGAGTCCACGATCCCTGAGCATTCAGGAAATTCCAGACTGCACCCCAACCTAGAAGGCTGGCATCTGTTGTTACAATTGTCCAATCTGGCCTGCGAAAGGTCATACCTTTGGACAGATGGACCCGAGATAGCCACCAGAGAAGAGAATCCCTGGTCTCTTGGTCAAGATTCAGTTGAGGGGACAAATCTGTGTAATCCCCGTTCCACTGACTGAGCATGCATAGTTGCAGCGGTCTGAGATGTAAGCGTGCAAACGGCACTATGTCCATTGCCGCTACCATTAAGCCGATTACTTCCATACACTGAGCCACCGAAGGGCGCGGAATGGAATGAAGAACCCGGCAGGAATTTAGAAGCTTTGATAACCTGGACTCCGTCAGGTAAATTTTCATTTCTACAGAATCTATCAGAGTCCCTAGAAAAGAAACTCTTGTGAGTGGGGATAGAGAACTCTTTTCCTCGTTCACTTTCCACCCATGCGACCTCAGAAATGCCAGTATTACGTCCGTATGAGACTTGGCAATTTGGAAGTTTGACGCCTGTATCAGGATGTCGTCTAAATAAGGGGCTACTGCTATGCCCCGCGGCCTTAGGACCGCCAGAAGCAACCCTAGAACCTTTGTAAAGATTCTTGGGGCTGTAGCTAATCCAAAGGGAATAGCTACAAACTGGTAATGCCTGTCTTGAAAGGCAAACCTGAGAAACCGATGATGATCTTTGTGTATCGGAATGTGAAGATAAGCATCCTTTAGATCCACTGTAGTCATATATTGACCCTCCTGGATCATTGGTAGGATGGTACGAATAGTTTCCATCTTGAATGATGGAACTTTGAGGAATTTGTTTAAGATCTTTAGATCCAAAATTGGTCTGAAGGTTCCCTCTTTTTTGGGAACCACAAACAGATTTGAGTAAAAACCCTGTCCCTGTTCCTCCTTTGGAACTGGATGGATCACTCCCATAACTAGGAGGTCTCGTACACAGTGTAAGAATGCCTCTCTCTTTATCTGGTTTGCAGATAATTGTGAAAGGTGAAATCTCCCTTTTGGGGGGGAAGCTTTTAAGTCCAGGAGATATCCCTGGGATATAATTTCCAACGCCCAGGGATCCTGAACATCTCTTGCCCATGCCTGGGCGAAGAGTGAAAGTCTGCCCCCTACTAGATCCGTTACCGGATAGGGGGCCGTTCCTTCATGCTGTCTTAGAGGCAGCAGCAGGCTTTTTGGCCTGCTTACCTTTTTTCCAGGTCTGGATTGGTCTCCAGACCATCTTGGATTGAGCAAAAGTTCCCTCTTGTTTAGCATTAGAGGAAGTTGATGCCGCACCTGCCTTGAAGTTTCGAAAGGCACGAAAATTAGACTGTTTGGCCCTAGATTTGGACCTGTCCTGAGGAAGGGCATGACCTTTTCCTCCAGTGATATCAGCAATAATCTCCTTCAAACCAGGCCCGAATAGGGTCTGCCCCTTGAAGGGAATGTTAAGTAGCTTAGATTTTTAAGTCACGTCAGCTGACCATGATCTAAGCCATAGCGCTCTGCGCGCCTGTATAGCAAAACCAGAATTCTTAGCCGTTAGTTTAGTCAAATGAACAATGGCATCAGAATAAAAGAATTGGCTAGCTTAAGTGCTCTAAGTTTGCCAAGTATGTCATCCAATGGAGTCGCTACCTGTAAAGCCTCTTCCAGAGACTCAAACCAGTACACCGCAACAGCAGTGACAGGGGCAATGCATGCAAGGGGCTGTAGGATAAAACCTTGTTGAATAAATATTTTCTTAAGGTAACCTCTAATTTTTTATCCATTGGATCTAAAAAAAAGCACAACTGTCCTCGACAGGGATAGTAGTACGCTTTACTAGAGTAGAAACTGCTCCCTCCACCTTAGGGACTGTCTGCCATAAGTCCCGTGTGGTGGCGTCTATTGGAAACATTTTTCTAAAAATAGGAGGGGAAGAGAACGGCACACCTGGTCTATCCCATTCCTTATTAATAATTTCTGTAAACCTTTTAGGTATTTGGAAAAACATCAGTACACAACGGCACTGCAAAGTATTTATCCAGTCTACACAAATTTAAATGTAGAAATATTAGAATCAGCTATCTTTCCTGAGTCATTAACATCACCCACTGACTGAAGCTCTCCTTCCTCAGCTTCTGCATATTGTGAGGCAGTATCAGACATGGTTCTTAAAGCGTCAGTATGCTCTGCATTTTGTCTCACCCCAGAGCTATCTCGCTAACCTCTAAGTTCAGGTAGTCTGGCTAATACCGCTGACAGTGTATTATCCATGACTGCCGCCATGTCTTGTAAAGTAAACGCTATGGGCGCCCTAGATGTACTTGGCGCCATTTGAGCGTGAGTCCCTTGGGCGGGAGTCAAAGGGTCTGACACGTGGGGAGAGTTAGTCGGCATAACTTTCCCCTCGTCAGATTCCTCTGGTGATAATTTTTTTAAAAACAGAATATGATCTTTATTGCATAAAATGAAATCAGTACATTTGGTACACATTCTAAGAGGGGGTTCCACCATGGCTTTTAAACATAATGAACAAGGAGTTTCTTCTATGTCAGACATATTTATACAGACTAGCAATGAGACTAGCATGCTTGGAAAACACTTTAAATCAAGTTAACAAGCAAATATAAAAAAAATGGTACTGTGCCTTTAAGAGAAACAAATTTTGTCAGAATTTGAAAAACAGTGAAAAAATGCAGTAAATCAAACGATTTTTTTTACAGTGTATGTAATAGGCTAGCAGAGCATTGCATCCACTTGCAAATGGATGATTAACCCCTTAGTTCAAAACACGGATAAAAAAAAACGAAATAGACTTTTTTTTTTTTTTTAAAACAGTCACAACCAACTGCCACAGCAAGCTGTGGTCCTACCTTCCCCAATAAACGACTTTGGAAAGCCTTTGAGCCCTTTAGAGATGTCCTATAGCATACAGGGGACTCCTGAGGAAAGCTGGATGTCACAGTTTGTAATTTTAACTGCACCAACTGTAACTTTTATACTATAACAGTGGAAAGCCTCAGTAAAACTGTTTCTAGTCAAAATTTAATCCAGCCATGTGGAAAAAACTAGGCCCCAATAAAGTTTTATCACCAATGCATATATAAAAACGATTAAACATGCCAGCAAACGTTTATATTGCAATATCATAAGGGTATTACCCCTGGGAGTAAGCATGATACCAGTCATTATTAAATCACTGTATTCAGGCTTAACTTACATTAATCCGGTATCAGCAGCATTTTCTAGTGTTTTCCATCTCTAGAAAAAATTATAACTGCACATACCTGATAGCAGAATAAACTGCACGCCATTCTCTCGCTGAAGTTACCTCATCTGTGTAATCCCCTCAGACATATGTGAGAATAGCAATGGATCTTAGTTACAACCTACTAAGATCATAGAAACCTCAGGCAGATTCTTCTTCTATTTACTGCCTGAGATAAAATAGCACAACTCCGGTACTATTTAAAAATAACAAACTTTTGATTGAAGAAAATAAACTAACTATATTTAACCACTCTCTCCTACAACATCCTAGCTTGTTGAGAGTTGCAAGAGAATGACTGGCTATGACAGTTAGGGGAGGAGCTATATTACAGCTCTGCTGTGGGTGTCCTCTTGCAACTTCCTGTTGGGAATGAGAATATCCCACAAGTAATGGATGATCCGTGGACTGGATACACCTTACAAGAGAAAACAAATCTGTCCATTTGCAGGTGTGTGATAAATTTGCACTCCACTCGTAATCTAGCCCTTAATGCTTGGTTTATAAATGTTTCAATATAATTCCCTTTCAGCTTAACATGCTTTAGCAAAAGATGTTGCAAACTTTTTAATGCCTTCAAGCAAATCATAAACAGCTGCTATCACTTTATCTTCATTGGAAAACTTGTTTCTTACAAGTGATCATTAAAGTATTGTTATGGGTAATGTTCACTGGTTAATGTGAAGGGTGTGATCCAGCAATTTGAATCCAGTTTCAGTAATGGCAGCCATGACAACAAAGGATTTGTGCACTAAAATATTGCCTTAATGGAACAGCCCATTCTGAGTCAACTTCTCTCTCTTCTTTTTAACTATTTTGTGTAGTTGCCAGCCAATTTTCTACAGAAGTCACCTGTTAACCGCTTGAGTGCTAACAACGCTCTGAGCTGTCGCAAATGTTCCCAGTCAGGTGCTAACGACAGCTCAGAGCCGTTGCTAGCATTCACACATCTTTATGGAGTTCTAGGGCTCCCACCCACCCCGGCGATCTGGCCTGTATAGTGACAGGCATTGCGGGAGATTCATGTTTCACATAGTAATGTCATGCAATGATGTGATGACGTCACCGTGCAACTTTATTTAAAACTGACAATTGTCAGTTATATGGAAACGGGGGCATGCTGCTTAGATGCCTGTATCTCGTGCATCTAAACAGCTTCAGACCCCCGTATTTGGGGTCTACAATAAACAATAAAAAAGTTTTAAAAAAAAATAAATTAAAAAGTGAAAAAAGTAAAAAGGATACATTTTATAAAAATAAACTTGTTTATTTTTTAAAAATAAATATCAGTTTAAGTATTATAGCTAAATGATCACCGTGGTAATGAGCGTTACCGCGGTGATCAGCTAGCGGAGAAATGTCGCCAAGGCTGCCACTAGAAATTTTGGGGCCCCTGACAAAACCATTGATCTCTGCCCCCTCCCCCCCCCTGCTTTGACCAGTGTGCAATTTTCTGCCTCAACAAATTTGTATTTCTGAAATATCTGCAAAGCAGTTTTAGGCAATTTGTATTATACAAATATTTATGTGCATCAAGACACAAATAAATATTTCCCACAATAAGTCTGCCATTTACATTTTTACAATTATCAGCAAGTGACTGGATGTAGGGTTAGTATGGGTATAATTGCTTTCTTTCGGTAAAGCACAATTAATTATCATGTTACCCCAATCAGTTGCCTAAAAAATCATAATAATAATAATAATAATAATAAAAGTCCAGTTCCTATAGTTTATTTATATTCCCTTTAAAAAGCTTTTGTTTAGCACACTCTACTATTGAAAATAAATAAATATTTAAACAGAAATTAAAAATGGGAAGTTCAAATGGCTGACCTAATTTACACAAACATAGCTAAATACTCACTTTATAAAAATATTCAGATTTTTTTTTTATTAAAATCCAAACATGAGAATATCACTTTCACAATCCTAATATTTGCTGACTCTTTGAATTAGGATATTTTAAAATGAAGAGTTGGGGATAATTATTATTTCAGTGACAATTTTTAGAATGGGATGGAACTATTATTTTTTACTTTAGCAAATACTGTTGCTACAAAAGGGCACTCAGTACTAGTGTCACAATCATAGAGCACATTATCCATACACAGACTGAGCCTGTCCTCCTTAATGACCCACTGTAACCTGATCTGCAGATTCTCAGCAGTGTGCTGCTTTATGAGACAGCAGACAGCGTGATAACACCACAACAAGGAGAGGGAATAAATCCAGGCCCCCTGGGTTTTGAAGTTTAAAGTATCAGCCAGCAGATCTAGCAAAATTCCAAGGGGGGGGGGATCATTTGCACATCCCCCATGTGTCAAACCGAAGTTAAATCACACAGAGACCGGAAACTTTATGGCTATGTAGTTTCCTTCTATTTAGGAACTCTCTGCCTACCTGACCACTGCTGTGACAGATCCTGTCTTGATCCATGCATCTTAGACACAACAGGCACTGAAAGAAAATAGTTTCCCACCTCCTTACTCTCCTACTCATCAAGTCCCATTGCCAGATAGTGCTCACTAGTCCCTGGACCGCTACACCTCCCTTCCAGAACTGCTCCGCACAGGAGCACCTCCCTCCCCTTCTATTTGCAGGCACTTGCTGCAGGGCATTATAGAACATGTAGTTTCTTCCAGCCCTGCAGCCTATAAAAGGGCCCAGCCGCTTTGCATTAAATTACTGGCAGCGACTGTCAGAGGGAACTTCATGAAAGCCTAAAACAGGATGGCAACACCCAATCCGGACCCGGGCCCCTCTGGCCATGGGGCCCGTGAATGGAGTCACCCCAGTCACCCCCTAATGACAGCCCTGAATGTCGCATTTCCTTTTACAATACAGACCGATATTATATTTGTAATCCAATAATCACCTGGATAATGTGGTTACAAATTAATAAATGGTAGAGGAATGCTATATAAAAAAAACAAAAACCAAATAATATTTTTACAATCAGTCTTTTAGAGTGCGTGGAAGATGAGTAAAACACCCTCTTTATACGCAGCTTTCTCTTTCTTTCAGAACTTCTGTATTTTTAATTCAAAGAAGCGTATTGTTTGCAATAAAAATTATATATTTTCTAGCAACATAAATTCTTTAAAAATATCTATTTATTGTGTAAAGAGAATTATGGCGAAGCGTCTCAGTGCTGAGGAAGAAGCTGAGTTCTCTATGAACTCAGACTCCGATTCCTTCACTGATGATGCATATGGTATATAAACTAAATATTTCTAGAAAGTACACACCAAGCCGCATCAAATGAGGGGCCACATGTATTGCTAGCACAAAAATAGACAATGTAAGGGGAATATGGCTCTTTGCTAAAAAGAAAAATGTTTTTATGCAAAGAAACCTATTCCATTAATTGTTGCGCACCTCAATTATGTGCTAGAGATACATGTAGTCGCTCATTTGATGCGCCAAAGGGTTTACTTTCTACAAATGTGTGCTTTGTATACCATATTTAAATTTTCCAAGTGGCTAGAACTGTTTAATTTCAGACATGGCAATCTTGAAATAGTCTAAAAAAACTTTTATGGGTTATTTTTTGAAAGTACACCCCTTGGGGCATCAAATGAGGGGCTACATGTATTGCTAGCACAAAAATAGACAATGTAATATTAAGTGGAATATGGCTCTTTGCTTAGAATATTTTTGTTAAGCAATGCAACTTATTCCATTAATTGCTGCGCACCCCATATTCCTGCTAGAATTACTTGTAGCCACTCTTTTGATGCACTAAGGGGTGTACTTTCTGCAAATCTGTGCTTTGTGTACCCCATTTTAATTTCTCAGGCAGCTAGAACTGTTCAATTGCTGAAAACAGTACAGTAAATTCTAAGATGCTGTTTTTGATAATTTATTAAATTGACATGCCTGCAATAAAACAGTGGAAAAAAACTGTGAAATTGTATTAATTTCTGCTTATTTCAGACAGGTTACCTACTACAAATATTTATCCACACAGGTTTTGATGAGCTTAGAAAAATAAAATTACATACTATGATTTATTGAGTCAGGAGTAAAAAAATACACTTTTTCACATTTTATGCAGTATTTTTTTTAAATCTGATGATACATACACATATACTAATAGTATATTTAGAATCTGCTGGGGCAGCTGAAAAAAACAATATAAACCGCTAGATTTAGAGTTCTGCGTTAGCCGTCAAAACCAGTGTTAGGGGCTCCTAACGCTGGTTTTGGCCGCCCGCTGGTATTTAGAGTCAGTCGGGAAAGGGTCTAACGCTCACTTTCCAGCCGCGACTTTTCCATACCGCAGATCCCCCTACTCCATTTGCGTATCCTATCTTTTCAATGGGAATTTCCTAACGCCGGTATTTAGAGTCTTGGCTGAAGTGAGCGTTAAAAATTTAACGACAAGACTCCAGCCGCAGCAAAAAGCCAGGAGTTAAGAGCTTTTTGGGCTAACGCCGGTTCATAGAGCTCTTAACTACTGTCCTCTAAAGTACACTAACACCCATAAACTACCTATGCACCCCTAAACCGAGGTCCCCCCACATCGCCGCCACTCTAATAAATGTTTTTAACCCCTAATCTGCTGACCGCACACCGCCGCAACCTACATTATCCCCATGTACCCCTAATCTGCTGCCCCCAACGTAGCCACTACCTACCTATACTTATTAACCCCTAATCTGCCGACCGGACCTCGCTGCTACTATAATAAATGTATTAACCCCTAATCCGCCTCACTCCCGCCTCAATAACCCTATAATAAATAGTATTAACCCCTAATCTGCCCTCCCTAACATCGCTGACACCTAACTTCAAGTATTAACCCCTAATCTGCCGACCGGACCTCACCGCTACTCTAATAATAATAAAATAATATAGCTACAATATAAATTATAATTATATTATAGCTATTTTAGGATTAATATTTATTTTACAGGCAACTTTGTATTTATTTTAACCAGGTACAATAGCTGTTAAATAGTTAATAACTATTTAATAGCTACCTAGTTAAAATAATTACAAAATTACCTGTAAAATAAATCCTAACCTAAGTTACAATTAAACCTAACACTACACTATCAATAAATGAATGAAATAAAATACCTACAATTATCTACAATTAAACCTAACACTACACTATCAATAAATTAATTACATAAAATGCCTACAAATAAATACAATTAAATAAACTAACTAAAGTACAAAAAATAAGTTACAAAAATAAAAAAGTAATTTACAAACATTAGAAAAAGATTACAATTTTAAGCTAATTACACCTACTTTAAGCCCCCTAATAAAATAAAAAAGCCCCCCAAAATAAAAAAAATGCCCTACCCTATTCTAAAATAGAAATAGAAAAGCTCTTTTACCTTACCAGCCCTTAAAAGGGCCTTTTTCGGGGCATGCCCCAAAGAATTCAGCTCTTTTGCCTGTAAAAAAAAAACATACAATACCCCCCCCCCCCAACATTACAACCCCCCACCCACATACCCCTAATCTAACCCAAACCCCCCTTAAATAAACCTAACACTAAGACCCTGAAGATCTCCCTACCTTATCTTCACCATGTCGGGTATCACCTCCGAAGTCTTCATCCAAGCCCAAGCGGGGGCTGAAGAAGTCCATCATCGGGCTGAAGAGGTCCATCATCGGGCTGAAGAGGTCCATCATCGGGCTGAAGTCTTGATCCAAGCGGGGGCTGAAGAGGTCCATCATCGGGCTGAAGTCTTCTTTCAAGTGGCATCTTCAATCTTCTTTCTTCCGGATCCATCTTCATCCCGCCGACGCGGAACATCCATCCTGGCCGACGACTTCCAGACGAATGACGGTTCCTTTAAGGGACGTCATCCAAGATGGCGTCCCTCGAATTCCGATTGGCTGATAGGATGCTATCAGCCAATCGGAATTAAGCCAATCCAATTGAGCTCGCATTCTATTGGCTGTTCCAATTAGCCAATAGAATGCAAGCTCAATCTGATTGGCTGATTGGATCAGCCAATCGGATTAAACTTGAATCTGATTGGCTGATTCCATCAGCCAATCAGAATTTGCCTATCTTAATTCCGATTGGCTGATAGAATCCTATCAGCCAATCGGAAATCGAGGGACGCCATCTTGGATGACGTCCCTTAAAGGAACAGTCATTCGTCGGTAAGTCGTCGGCCAGGATGGATGTTCTGCATCGGCGGGATGAAGATGGATCCAGAAGAAAGAAGATTGAAGATACCGCTTGATAGAAGACTTCAGCCCGATGATGGACCTCTTCAGCGCCCGCTTGGATCAAGACTTTAGCCCGATGATGGACCTCTTCAGCGCCCGCTTGGATCAAGACTTCAGCCGGATGATGGACCTCTTCAGCCCGATGATGGACCTCTTCAGCCCGACGATGGACTCCTTCAGCCCCCGCTTGGGCTTGATGAAGACTTCGGAGCCTCCTCTGGACGGATCGGTGATACCCGGCGTGGTGAAGATAAGGTAGGGAGATCTTCAGGGGCTTAGTGTTAGGTTTATTTAAGGGGGGTTTGGGTTAGATTAGGGGTATGTGGGTGGGGTTTGTAATGTTGGGGGGTATTGTATGTTTTTTTTACAGGCAAAAGAGCTGAATTCTTTGGGGCATGCCCCGCAAAAGGCCCTTTTAAGGGCTGGTAAGGTAAAAGAGCTTTTCTATTTGTATTTTAGAATAGGGTAGGGCATTTTTTTTATTTTGGGGGGCTTTGTTATTTTATTAGGGGGCTTAGAGTAGGTGTAATTAGCTTAAAATTGTTGTAATCTTTTTCTAATGTTTGTAAATTATTTTTTTATTTTTTGTAACAGTTCTTTTTTTATTTTTTGTACTTTAGTTAGTTTATTTAATTGCATTTATTTGTAGGTATTTTATGTAATTAATTTATTGATAGTGTAGTGTTAGGTTTAATTGCAGATAATTGTAGGTATTTTATGTAATTAATTTATTGATAGTGTAGTGTTAGGATTAATTGTAATTTAGGTTAGGATTTATTTTAAAGGTAATTTTGTAATTATTTTAACTAGGTAGCTATTAAATAGTTATTAACTATTTAATAGCTATTGTACCTGGTTAAAATAAATACAAAGTTGCCTGTAAAATAAATATTAATCCTAAAATAGCTATAATATAATTATAATTTATATTGTAGCTATATTAGGGTTTATTTTACAGGTAAGTATTTAGCTTTAATTAGGATTAATTTATTTAATAAGAGTTAATTTATTTTGTTAGATAAAAATTATATTTAACTTAGGGGGGTGTTAGTGTTAGGGTGTTAGGGTTAGACTTAGCTTTAGGGGTTAATAAATTTAATAGAGTAGCGGTGAGGTCCAGTCGGCAGATTAAGGGTAAATACTTGAAGTTAGGTGTCGGTGATGTTAGGGAGGGCAGATTAGGGGTTAATACTATTTATTATAGGGTTAGTGAGGCGGATTAGGGGTTAATAATTTTATTATAGTAGTGGTGAGGTCCGGTCAGCAGATTAGGGGTTAATAAGTGTAGGTAGGTGGCGGCGACGTTGGGGGCGGCAGATTAGGGGTTAATAAATATAATATAGGGGTTGGCAGTGTTAGGGGCAGCAGATTAGGGGTACATAGGGATAACGTAGGTGGCGGCGGTGTACGGAACGGCAGATTAGGGGTTAAAAATAATATGCAGGGGTCAGCGATAGCGGGGGCGGCAGATTAGGGGTTAATAAGCGTAAGGTTAGGGGTGTTTAGACTCGGGGTTCATGTTAGGGTGTTAGGTGCAGACTTAGGAAGTGTTTCCCCATAGGAAACAATGTGGCTGCGTTAGGAGCTGAACGCTGCTTTTTTGCAGGTGTTGGGTTTTTTTTCAGCTCAAATGGCCCCATTGTTTCCTATGGGGGAATCATGCACGAGCACGTTTTTGAAGCTGGCCGCGTCCGTAAGCACCGCTGGTATTGAGAGTTGCAGTGGTGGTAAATTATGCTCTACGCTCCCTTTTTGGAGCCTAACACAGCCCTTCTGTGAACTCTAAATACCAGCGGTATTTAAAAGGTGCGGGAGAAAAAAAGCACGCATAGCTAACGCACCCCTTTGGCCGCAGAACTCTAAATCTAGGGGATAGTTTGTAAAGTTTATTTACACAAACCTACTTCTAAAAGTGTTTAAACGTGAACTGCAACAAAAAACTCAAAACCAGCACACATGTGGGAAATGGCTTAGCAGGCAAAGGGTTAGGGATAGTAATGTAAATTTTATTTAAATGATTTTAAAAAGAGCATGCAATTTTACATAACTTGCCATCTTACCTCTGATATCTAATTTGCTTAATTCTCTTGATATCCTTTGTTAAAAAGCATACCTAGATAGGCTCAGAAGCAGCAATGTACCAATGGGGGCTAGTTGGTGATTTGTGGCTGCACATATATGCCTTTAGTCACTGGCTCACCAAATGTGCTCAACTAGCTCTCAGTAGTGATTTGTTTCTCCTTCAACAAACAATACCAAGGGAATGAAGCAGAATTGATAATAGAAGTGAGGAGGAAAGTTTTTTAAAATAATTTGCTCAATTTGAATCATGAAAGAAAACTTCTGCGTTTTACGTCCTTTTAAAGTCTCTGCACACTGCAGGAATTGGGATTATGGTTGCTACGGAGGCGCTGGTCAGTCTGGAGGGGTGGGAATGGCGGGAAAACTGTGGCATTGTCTCCCTGTTTTATCAAGATGTGTGTGTGTATAAAAGATGTGTGTTTGTCCCAATAAAGGCAGTTCTTTTTTCACCTGAATGCTAGTCTGTCTAGTCATTTAGGTGGGCTCCAGGTAGAATCACTTTCCTGGGCTACATAGGAATCACTTTCCTGGGCTACATAGCAGCTTGTTCAAGGCAGCGGAAGGACCCGTTTGGCGGAGCTACCCAGCCGGGGTAGCCGGGGATCCATCACATTGGTTGGCAGCGGTGGGATGCTTCAGTCTACCTGGAACATCCAAACCACCAACTGATGATCTTGCTGGATGGAGCAGTACCATGGGCTCTGGAAGGAAGAATTGAGAACGTTGCTGCAGGCCAGAGGGAAAGTCGCTGGCAACAAGACAAAGGCAGTACTAGTAGCCGAACTGATGGAGGACGATTGGGCTAGCGAACAGACTGGTGGGTTGGACAGCAACCAAAGAGGAGGACAGCCAAGTACAGCCTCCACTCAATGGACTACAGTGTCCAACATGCAGCGGCAGGTACAGTGGCAACTGGCTCTCTATGGACCTAACCCCCCCAAGGAGATCATTACTCGGATAGTGACTGACGCCACCAAGGTACATATGTTGGAGCTTCAGAAGTCTATGGGGGGGTCATGCTAGATCCCCTGGACTCCCCTTCACGGCCCAAGAAACTACCTCACGGGGCTTTCCGAACATTCCAGGATGATGAGAGCGAGGATATCAACCTCTAGCTACAGGTGTTCGAGACCCAGTGCCAGATGCATGGGGTCACTGATGCAGACAGCATTACTATTCTCATTTGGAAACTGTCCAGTAGGGCCCTGGAGGCTTTCCACACTGTCCCTTCTGAGGACCAAGACAACTATGACCGGGTGAATGGGCTCCGGATATTCACCAGGGTAGGCGTCCCTCGGGAAGTGGTTTCCGATCAGGGAACACAGTTCACTGTGGAAATCACTCAACAACTCTGGAAGTTGTGCGGGGTTAAACCCCTGCACAGCGCCCCTTACCATCCCTAGATGAATGGGCTGTGTGAGAGGTTTAACGGGACCCTAAAGACAAAGAAACCCCCCAGGCCAGCCGCCAAGGAACCCTGCACCAACTCTGTGGGGGACTCCTCAAGCCCGCACCTACCAGGCTGCTGCCCATTGTGCGCATGCAGTGAGCTCCAACCACTATGCTGAGTGGACAGGAGAAGAAGTGGGTGTCTTGTACCACTGGTGTCTTGCCAAGGCAACCAACACCAACATCGGCAAGATGTCTGGGTCAACGGACAGGCAGCTCAAGGAATGAGAGATATGGGGGCCAATATCTCTTTGATTCAGCCTCACCTCGTTCCCCCCTCTGGCTGCACTGGACGGACCCTCACTTTAGGGGTAGCGGGAGGTGCTGTTCTGAGGGTTCCTACAGCCTGGATCCATTTGGACTGGAAAACCGACGCCCGTAATGTAGAAGTGGGGGTTATGCAAAACATCCCTGCCGAGGTCCTGTTGGGAAATGACCTCGGCCACCTTGTCTCTGCCTTTTTGGGGAATACCTCTCCGGACACCTGCCCTGTGACTATCCGCCAGCAGGCTAGATGCCAAGCCACCTCACCAACTTTGGGGACCCAGGTAAGGCCTACTGCCCCGACTCCTACCTTACCCCAACTGACCGTCCCCACTAAACCCAAACTTGCCGACACCCCCTCCTGGGCAACCCCTTCCGACTTCGACAGAGACCTTGAGCGACCCGACCCTGGCCCCTTGCCGAGACCAAGTAGGTGCTGATGCCCAGGGCCCCATAGACGAACGGTTTCAGTGGGAGGGCAAGCTCCTGTACCGGATCTCCAAGAGGAGAAAAGGACCGGTGCCCAAATGCCAGCTGGTCGTACCAAAGAAGTTTCAGTCCAACCTGCTGAAAATAGGGCATGACATTCCCTTAGCTGGCCACTTAGGAAAACAAAGGACCCACCACCGCTTGACTCAAACCTTCTTCTGGCCAGGCATTACAGCCGATATTAAGGAATACTGTAAATCCTGTGAGGTTTGCCAGAAAGTAGGAAAGACGGGAGATCATATGAAAGCCCCACTCCATCCCCTGCCCATTATTGATGAACCCTTTAGCCAAGTAGCAGTAGACATTGTGGGGCCATTAGTTCGGCCCAGCCCCTCAGGGAAGAAACACATCCTTACGGTGGTAGACTATGCCACATGATACCCAGAGGCAATCCCCTTGGCCAATATCCAAGCAGAGACCATAGCAGATGCAATGCTCCGGATATTCACCAGGGTAGGCTTCTCATGGGAAGTGGTTTCCGATCAGGGAACACAGTTCACTGCAGAAATCACTCAACAATTCTGGAAGTTGTGCGGGATTAAACCCCTGTACAGCACCCCTTACCATCCCCAGACGAATAGGCTGTGCAAGAGGTTTAACAAGACCCTAAAGCAACTGCTTCGGACATTCTCGGCCACTCACAGGGACTGGGAAAAATTCCTGTTGCATCTCCTCTTTGCATATCGAGAGGTGCCTCAGGAATCCACAGGTTTTTTCCCCCTTTGAACTACTGTATGGTCGAAAGGTTAGGGGCCCGCTAGATTTGGTACAAGCCCACAGGGAGGAGAGCACTCTGTCGTGGGGTACGTACTCCAGCTCAGGGACCTGCTGCAGGACCTGGCAGCCCAGGTCCGTGAGAACCTTCAGGCCTCTCAGCACAAACAGAAGAATAGATGGTAGAATCGCAATGCCCGTACCCGAACCCTGATAGTGGGACAGAAGGTCCTCGCCCTGAAGCCTGTCAAAACAGACAAGCTACAGGCCTCTTGGCAAGGACTCTACCGGGTTGTGGAACAACTGAACAACACCAAATACCTGGTAGCGAAGTGTTCAGATGAAAGGATCCATCGGACCTTTCATGTGAACATGTTGAAGGCATACATAGAAAGACCCAGAGATGTGGACACTATCTGTGCACCGGCAGTGGAGGACTCTAAAAGTCTTCCAATGCCGGAGCTGCCCGGACCTACTGATGCCCCCCAGGGGGTGGATGACATATCCCTAGACGACAGGTTAGAGCCCGGACAGAAAAGGCAGGTTCACGTTTTTATATATTCATATTTTCTATTTTTTGGGATTGTTTTCATTACCACATATTGGAATACGTCACCATTGGAATTCGCTAACACATGGACATTATATTTATGTGACTTTGTTTATCATTCATCATGGGACTGTAGACGAGTACTTTACTCTCAAGGTGCACCTTAGAGTTTGCTTTTATTCTTGGACTTTTAGTTTTACATGTTTAATATATTGTGCTTAATACGTATGTATTGTTTTGTACCATCATTTTAAATATATTTTAATATAATTATATATAATCAATCTTTTGGCGCTCTTGACTACCTTTGAAAAGTGTCTAGTAACACATGCAACTTATGAGTTTATTAGTACAGTAAAGAGACCGAAACCGGTCAGACTTTTTTTTATTCCTCTTTAATCCCACTCTACATTGTGGCTTTTAATGGATATTGTTAAATAAAGGATACATTTTAACACACTTTATACTTGTTCTACTTATATCATGCCAGCACTTGTTTGGAAGCAAAATGTATAATAAGAAGGATAGACATGGTGTTCTACTGATTGGATAGTGCTTTTATGTTAGGACCAAAATGCTGTATGTATGACTCCTTACTGATAAATCACCTATAGAAATAATCAAAATTCCTTTAAATTCTTGTCAGAATTTCTTGTGAACTCCCTTTCACTGTCAACATTTGAGGAACCCATTGTGCTGTTAATTTTGTCATTGCACTCTGCCATATGACAATTCTGTGGACCCTGCTATTATAGTTATTTAAAATTTTTGGACAACCATCACCATGTCATCAATTTCCTTCATAGTTTCTTCAAGGGCAACTATTGTTGGCAAGAAGGACAAAGGCATCTTAACATAACTCTGTACCCAGCTTAAATTCCCAACATTACCTTCTAATGTATATCTAATGTATATCTTTATAGATTTTTGTTGAAATAGGTTTGATGACTGCAAGATATTGCAGCGCCAGGAGAATGGAGACCATGCTATTCCCTTCTCAGGCTCTAGGATATAGCATGGCCTTGCTGATGGGCACCTTTGATGTGTTTCCCCGATGTGCTATGTGGCAGCAGAGGGAGCATGGGCACTAATGTTCCTTCTTTTATATATATATCTAGGTATGCACATTGCTACGTCATTCAGGTACTGCTCCTGAGTCTATAAATTATGCTGACTCCCTTCAGTTGGCGATTGGTGATTCTGATGTCCACCCGTCAGTTACCCTCACTCCCAGTAACCCTTCTGCCTCCTGGAGTTTTCTCCTTACTCCGATCTTGCTTCCTTACATGTCTTCTGACTCCTTGACCAAAGCTTTTGTCTCACTATTTACATGAGCAATAAACACATTGAAATACTGCAATTTGATGTGGTTTTGTCTCACTTATTTCCTAATATATTAGGTTTGCCTTGGCTTCATTTTCATAACTCCCACTAATTGATTGGTTTGACAAGCAGCATCCATTTTGTTTCTCCTTTGTGCCACAAAGAATGCTTCAGTTCTCAACCTACTCTACATATTTGTTCTTCTAGTGAGCTGGGTACTTTTGCCTGTCAAGTACAGCAAATTTGCTGATGTTTTCACTTAAAAAAGAGCTGATTAATTACCACATAGATGGCCTTATTATTGCCCCATAGATCTACTTTCAGGTTCACCTAGTCCTTTTGGACGCATCTATCCCCTATCTGGTCCAGAATTAAAAAATCTCAATGATTACTTAGATGGGGCAAATGGTTTAATTCGACCTTCTACTTCTCCAGCTGGTGCCGGCATCTTCTTTGTGGGGAAGAAAGATGGTGGATTAAATCCCTGTGTAGATTACAGAGATTTAAACAATATTACCATCAAAATCGTTACCTTCTCTCTCTCATCTCAGAATTATTGGATCAGGTTAAAGATGCCCAGATATTCTCCAAAATAGATTTAAGAGGATCCTTTAACCTGTTTAGAATTAGGGAAGGTGATGAGTGGAAAGCAGCTTTCAATACCAGATACGGACATTTAGAATATCTGGTGATGCTATTTGGGCTCTGTAACGCCACAACACTTTTCAAACATTTCCTAATTGATGTTTTTCTGGACCTGTTAGATACTTTCCTAGTGATCTATCTGGATGACATTCAAATTTTTACTCATTCTCTTGCAGAACATAAAAATCATATTCAATTTGTCCTTCAGAGACTTTGCAATCAGAAATTGCATGCTAAACTTGACAAGTGCCAGTTTGAGACCACAACAATATAATTCTTAGGTTCTGTTTTGTCCCCTGGTCATGTTCAAATGGATTCCAGAAAGACTACCACTATCCTGGAGTGGCTAGTTCCTACTAATAAAAAAAGTAATTCAATGCTTTATTGGTTTTGTTAATTTCTAAAGAAGATTCATCAGAAACTTCTCCCAAGTTTGTGCTCCAATCACCAAACTCACGAGGAAGCAAGTTCCTTTTTTAGTGAACTAATAATCAAGCACAATATGTCTTTTTTAAACTAAAACAACTCTTTACTTCTGCTCCTATCCTGTTTCAACCTAATTTAGGGAAACCTTTCTTCAATGAGGTCGATGCTTCAGAGATTGCTTTTGGTGATGTACTTTCACAAATAGTTGGTAAAAAGAATATTCTTCACCCTGTTGCCTTCCTGTTCTAAAAACTTGCTCAAGCTGAGGCCAATTATGTCAGGGACAGAGAACTGTTAAGGAACTGTTAGGAATTAAATGTGCCCTTGAAGAATGGAGACACCTCCTTGAAAGAGCTCCTTATCCTTTGACCATCTTTACCAATCACCAGAATCTGGAGTATTTAAGAGTACTCAATGATGAAATCCAAAACAAGTTCAATGGGCTCTATTCTTTACTAGGTTTCAGATTAATTTTACTTACTGACCTGGATCCAAGAAACTAAAAGCAGATGCTCTATCCTAAATGTTTGACTCCACTCAAGATTCCTCTACCTCTCAGGATACTATATTAAATTCTGCTAATTTCCGGGCAGCACAACAATCTCTTCTTGAAAAAATTAACCTGCCAAGCATACAGAGTCTTCCCTCCATTCAACATCAACTTACTCAAGGAATACTATGGCATAAAAAGAAGATATTTGTAATGCAGCTGGTAAGAGTTGAGATTATGCAACACTACCATGATTCCCACTCTGCTGGTCATAGAGGCATCTATATGACTCAATAAGCTATTTGATGAAAGTTTTTTTACTATCAAATGTGAAGTCATTTGTTAGTTCCTGTGAGATTTGTATTGGATCTAAACATTCTTCCAAAAAAACAGCTGGTTTACCCCAACTTCTGCCTATTCCACTGAGACCATGGACAGACATTTTTTTTTTTTTACATTCTTTTTATTTGAGTTTCAAAAAGATACAATTAATGTATACTGAAAAAAAAAAACAACAGCATAATTCAAAAGATATTACAAAATTACCTTGAAGATTACCGTACATCTTTCACAGGTCTCCAACTTACCAATATAAATTCACTTTTATCTAATAGAACTTAACTTAAATTACACCTGTTTAGGAACATAACTTGAAGATCTATACATATTCTTAATTTATCTTTAGCAAATGCCCTTGGGGTTTATTCATCTGAGCCCACTCACTGCTTATATGACGGCATTCTTATCTAATTTATTTTTCTCCTTTCTCAGACAATGCATGGTATACTTGTGGTGATCATAGATTTCTACCTAATTTGAATGGGCATAAAAGATCTTGTGCTTCCCCCCTCTCCCACCCTCCCCCCGGTATTTCGGTTTTAGTTTCGTTTGCATACTAGTTACCGTTTTTGGACTATTATAGTCCTGATTGATATTAATGTGTTTAACTACTAACTTGATCCTCTGTTTTAAACCAATATTGTGGTAAAGCCTCCTCTACTATTAAGGTGATGAAAGGTAATGCATTTTTTAGAGGGGATATAAAGAGTAATTGTGCTGGCCGAGGCCATGACAGAATGATTGGTTTCCATTTGGAAAAGTACAGTCTGAACTGTTTTTCTGAGTTTGGTTTTATATCGTGAAGTTCAATGGACATTTGTTGTTTCATTATACTAGAGAATTCAGTCAGTTTAGGAGGATCATGGGATTTCCATCTCTTAAATATTAGACCTCGGGCCACTAGAATAGTCATGTTTATTAATCGTTGTTCTCCTGTATCTATTCTGTCTTTCATGAGAAAAAATATAAGTTGAGATGTTATCTTAAGGTTTTCTTGTAGAAACTTATTTACCCAGAAATTTATCTTGGACCAATATTGACAAATTTTGGGGCATGTCCATAGACAGTGTAATAGATCTGCTCTTTCTTTGTTACATTTAAAACAATTGCCCGTTTGTATTCCCTTTGCCCATTTACTCATTCTATATGGGGTTATATATTAGCTATTAATTACCTTGACTTGAGTTTCTCTCCAGCTAATTAATGACGTTGCTTTCTCTGCCATTTCTATGCTGTTTGTTAAATCTTTGCTTTGGATAGCTGGAAAATATTTTGTTAGGGTATCCTTTAATTTGTTCATGTGTTTTGTTCCTACTTTAATTAATAATGATTTGTACCAGTATGAGATTGAGCGGACACCCACTTTATATAAGTTGATCCCTGAGTCTATATCAGGTTTAGTCCAATCAACCCCACATACAGATAATATTTTTTTTTTTAAAAATTCTTAATTGTAAGTATGCGAAAAAATCTTTTGATACAAGTTTATATCTATGTGTCAGTTCCTGGAACGTGTATATTGAACTTGGGGTTTCTTGTTTTAACTGTGCTAAATATATCAGGCCATCATCTCTCCAGTTCCTAAAGACTTTGTTTTCTATGCCTGGTGCAAAATCAGGTACGCCTAAGATGGGAAGGAATTGTGATGTCTGATAATTATATGTATCCCATAGCTTTCAGGTACTTCTGCCATGCTTGTATTATGTTTACAAATGTACTCATCCTGCTGATATTACTTGGTAGCTTGTTATGTGGAATGTAGCATAGATTTTAAGTTAAATGGCTTTACCAAGTCTGATTCTATTTCAAGGAATGTCACATAATTGGCTTCTGATATCCAATCTGCCCCAAATTTAACCAGTGTCACCCAGTTATAGTATTGTAAATTTGGGAGCGCCAGTCCCCCAAATTCTTTAAGTTGTATGAGTTTCTCTATTGACATAGCGTGTCTTTTGTCTCCCCAAATAAATTTAGCACATAGCCTATTATATCTATTTAAGTCTTTCTTTTTAATCAGTAGCAGTAAATTTTGTAATAAAAACATTAAGTGGGGGAAGAAGATTGTTTTTATGAGCATTATTTTTGCCGAAAGTGAGAGATAGAGGATGTTCCACCTTTTCAAATCATTAGTCAGTTTGTCAAAGAGTTTGTCGTAATTAAGGTGGTACCATTCTTTGGGATCCCTCCCAAGAGAGATCCCCAGGTAATTTATATATTCTACTTCTTTGAAAACCTGCTTTGAGTAACTTTGTGTCGTTTTATTAATCCATAATATCTCAGATTTTTGTGCGTTAATTTTGTACCCATAGAATTGACTATAACTATGAATTCTAGTACCCTTGGAATATTAACCTTTGTATTTTGCAGAAATAGAATGATATCATCTGCATATAGTGAAATGATCAGGTATTGACTCCCCAGCTTAATCCCCTTTACTTAATTTCTTAATCTAATTGCTAGAGGTACCAGTGCTATATTAAATAGCAGGGGTGATAATGGACAGCCTTGTCGTGTCTCCCTGTGTAGACTAACATGCTGTGTAAGCACTCTATTAACTAAAAGTTGTGAACGTGGTTTATCGTAAATTAATTAAAGGAATTCAATCAGATTTTCTGAGAATCCAAAACTGCTGAGAGAAGTGAACATGTGATCCCATATAATGGAATCGAATGCTTTTTCGGCATCGATTGTTAGTAGTGCTAGATCTATATTATTATTTTTGCTTGGATATTGTAATTTATGAAAATAGTGTTCTAGAGTTAGTAATACCCTGCGCGTGTTACGTACTGCATTCCTTCCTGGCATAAAGCCAGACTGATCTTCATGTATTAAATCGCCTATGGCTTTCTTTAGCCTCTCTGCTATGATAGACATACAGATTTTGTAGTCATTGTTCAGTAAAGATATGGGTCGGTATGAACCCATGTCTTCTGAAGGTTTGCCTTTCTTGTGTATCAGGGTTATTATTGCATCTAGAAAATAAGGTGATTTAATTTCATTTTGTATGTAGTATGTATTGTATAATTTTGTTAGTGTTGGTATAACATCTTCTTTTAATATCTTATAGAATTCCACCATCAGTCCGTCTGGGCCTGGTGCTTTATTTGTTTTTGTTTTACTAATCGCATCTTTTACTTCTGCTTCTGTAATCAGGTTATTAATCTGTAATAGCATTTCTTCTGATATTTGTGGTAATTTTATTTTCTGCCAGAATATGTTCTTTTTGTCTACATTAATATGTGACTCCGCATATAAATCTTTATAAAAATTGTAAAGCCTCCGGGCGGAGCCAACTGCCAAACTGTCTGGACGCATCTTGCAAGAGCTCTGGCTCTTAATTCTAATACAGAAGGACTATCGATAATTATAAGTATGCCCTAAACCCCCTAACACAGACCCTTATAAGCTCATCTCGTATGCCAAGACATGAATCCGGAACTTGCAGCTGGAGAGAGGAATTAAACCTCAAACTACGCACGCCGAAGCTGCCACGAGGACACAGAGTTCAGCCGAAAGCTCTACAATACTTAGTATTAGTCTGCTAGCCTCGCTACCTACACAGCTATTTACTCCATAAAGAGTCCGTATATATAAACATGGCAATGGCACCCATTGAGGACTTCCATAACATGGTGCAGTCCCTCCTAGAACACTTTGAGTGGCAGATGGAGGAGAACTTTAACGATCTCTCGGCAACCCTGAAGTCGGCTCTTCATGATCCAACTGACCTACAAATGCCACCTGGTGAGAACCTGCAGGAGTCAGTGCGGACCGCTGAGACAACCATCACCTCACACACCATAGGAGCTAACCACGGTGACCGCAACCTGAACAGATCCCAACAGCTGGAGGGGGAACCCACAGAACCTGCAAGACCTCAAGGACCCCTAAGCTCACAGTTTCAGTTCAAACGGCGCGCAACCACCCCTCTTGTTGGGGTAAACATCCAGTTTCCAGCTCAGCACCCTAATCCTCCAACCTTGGTTTCTACATCTAACCCGGCCAGGAGATTTACCATTCGGTTTAATGAGGTGAGTTTCACTGAGACGCAGTCTCCACTGAAGATGGTTGGCGCAGATGAAATGGCCCTACCGCTTGCCTATACACAACCTTACCCTATTATGCAGCTGAGCGGCTGGGGTCACGATCATGCTTTGCTTACATATCCGAGTTTGCGCCAGAGAAACCAAAGGCTGATCTCCATGATGAGAACCTTCAGGCCTCTCAGCACAAACAGAAGAAGAGATGGTAGAATCGCAATGCCCGTACCCGAACCCTGATAGTGGGACAGAAGGTCCTCGCCCTGAAGCCTGTCAAAACAGACAAGCTACAGGCCTCTTGGCAAGGACTCTACCGGGTTGTGGAACAACTGAACAACACCAAATACCTGGTAGCGAAGTGTTCAGATGAAAGGATCCATCGGACCTTTCATGTGAACATGTTGAAGGCATACATAGAAAGACCCAGAGATGTGGCCACTATCTGTGCACCGGCAGTGGAGGACTCTAAAAGTCTTCCAATGCCGGAGCTGCCCGGACCTACTGATGCCCCCCAGGGGGTGGATGACATATCCCTAGACGACAGGTTAGAGCCCGGACAGAAAAGGCAGGTTCACGTTTTTATATATTCATATTTTCTATTTTTTGGGATTGTTTTCATTACCACATATTGGAATACGTCACCATTGGAATTCGCTAACACATGGACATTATATTTATGTGACTTTGTTTATCATTCATCATGGGACTGTAGACGAGTACTTTACTCTCAAGGTGCACCTTAGAGTTTGCTTTTATTCTTGGACTTTTAGTTTTACATGTTTAATATATTGTGCTTAATACGTATGTATTGTTTTGTACCATCATTTTAAATATATTTTAATATAATTATATATAATCAATCTTTTGGCGCTCTTGACTACCTTTGAAAAGTGTCTAGTAACACATGCAACTTATGAGTTTATTAGTACAGTAAAGAGACCGAAACCGGTCAGACTTTTTTTTATTCCTCTTTAATCCCACTCTACATTGTGGCTTTTAATGGATATTGTTAAATAAAGGATACATTTTAACACACTTTATACTTGTTCTACTTATATCATGCCAGCACTTGTTTGGAAGCAAAATGTATAATAAGAAGGATAGACATGGTGTTCTACTGATTGGATAGTGCTTTTATGTTAGGACCAAAATGCTGTATGTATGACTCCTTACTGATAAATCACCTATAGAAATAATCAAAATTCCTTTAAATTCTTGTCAGAATTTCTTGTGAACTCCCTTTCACTGTCAACATTTGAGGAACCCATTGTGCTGTTAATTTTGTCATTGCACTCTGCCATATGACAATTCTGTGGACCCTGCTATTATAGTTATTTAAAATTTTTGGACAACCATCACCATGTCATCAATTTCCTTCATAGTTTCTTCAAGGGCAACTATTGTTGGCAAGAAGGACAAAGGCATCTTAACATAACTCTGTACCCAGCTTAAATTCCCAACATTACCTTCTAATGTATATCTAATGTATATCTTTATAGATTTTTGTTGAAATAGGTTTGATGACTGCAAGATATTGCAGCGCCAGGAGAATGGAGACCATGCTATTCCCTTCTCAGGCTCTAGGATATAGCATGGCCTTGCTGATGGGCACCTTTGATGTGTTTCCCCGATGTGCTATGTGGCAGCAGAGGGAGCATGGGCACTAATGTTCCTTCTTTTATATATATATCTAGGTATGCACATTGCTACGTCATTCAGGTACTGCTCCTGAGTCTATAAATTATGCTGACTCCCTTCAGTTGGCGATTGGTGATTCTGATGTCCACCCGTCAGTTACCCTCACTCCCAGTAACCCTTCTGCCTCCTGGAGTTTTCTCCTTACTCCGATCTTGCTTCCTTACATGTCTTCTGACTCCTTGACCAAAGCTTTTGTCTCACTATTTACATGAGCAATAAACACATTGAAATACTGCAATTTGATGTGGTTTTGTCTCACTTATTTCCTAATATATTAGGTTTGCCTTGGCTTCATTTTCATAACTCCCACTAATTGATTGGTTTGACAAGCAGCATCCATTTTGTTTCTCCTTTGTGCCACAAAGAATGCTTCAGTTCTCAACCTACTCTACATATT
The DNA here is from genome assembly GCF_027579735.1 of Bombina bombina. NCBI lineage: Eukaryota > Metazoa > Chordata > Amphibia > Anura > Bombinatoridae > Bombina > Bombina bombina. The sequence goes on from NC_069501.1 coordinate 765,959,092, forward strand.
TGTTCTTCTAGTGAGCTGGGTACTTTTGCCTGTCAAGTACAGCAAATTTGCTGATGTTTTCACTTAAAAAAGAGCTGATTAATTACCACATAGATGGCCTTATTATTGCCCCATAGATCTACTTTCAGGTTCACCTAGTCCTTTTGGACGCATCTATCCCCTATCTGGTCCAGAATTAAAAAATCTCAAGGATTACTTAGATGGGGCAAATGGTTTAATTCGACCTTCTACTTCTCCAGCTGGTGCCGGCATCTTCTTTGTGGGGAAGAAAGATGGTGGATTAAATCCCTGTGTAGATTACAGAGATTTAAACAATATTACCATCAAAATCGTTACCTTCTCTCTCTCATCTCAGAATTATTGGATCAGGTTAAAGATGCCCAGATATTCTCCAAAATAGATTTAAGAGGATCCTTTAACCTGTTTAGAATTAGGGAAGGTGATGAGTGGAAAGCAGCTTTCAATACCAGATACGGACATTTAGAATATCTGGTGATGCTATTTGGGCTCTGTAACGCCACAACACTTTTCAAACATTTCCTAATTGATGTTTTTCTGGACCTGTTAGATACTTTCCTAGTGATCTATCTGGATGACATTCAAATTTTTACTCATTCTCTTGCAGAACATAAAAATCATATTCAATTTGTCCTTCAGAGACTTTGCAATCAGAAATTGCATGCTAAACTTGACAAGTGCCAGTTTGAGACCACAACAATATAATTCTTAGGTTCTGTTTTGTCCCCTGGTCATGTTCAAATGGATTCCAGAAAGACTACCACTATCCTGGAGTGGCTAGTTCCTACTAATAAAAAAAGTAATTCAATGCTTTATTGGTTTTGTTAATTTCTAAAGAAGATTCATCAGAAACTTCTCCCAAGTTTGTGCTCCAATCACCAAACTCACGAGGAAGCAAGTTCCTTTTTTAGTGAACTAATAATCAAGCACAATATGTCTTTTTTAAACTAAAACAACTCTTTACTTCTGCTCCTATCCTGTTTCAACCTAATTTAGGGAAACCTTTCTTCAATGAGGTCGATGCTTCAGAGATTGCTTTTGGTGATGTACTTTCACAAATAGTTGGTAAAAAGAATATTCTTCACCCTGTTGCCTTCCTGTTCTAAAAACTTGCTCAAGCTGAGGCCAATTATGTCAGGGACAGAGAACTGTTAAGGAACTGTTAGGAATTAAATGTGCCCTTGAAGAATGGAGACACCTCCTTGAAAGAGCTCCTTATCCTTTGACCATCTTTACCAATCACCAGAATCTGGAGTATTTAAGAGTACTCAATGATGAAATCCAAAACAAGTTCAATGGGCTCTATTCTTTACTAGGTTTCAGATTAATTTTACTTACTGACCTGGATCCAAGAAACTAAAAGCAGATGCTCTATCCTAAATGTTTGACTCCACTCAAGATTCCTCTACCTCTCAGGATACTATATTAAATTCTGCTAATTTCCGGGCAGCACAACAATCTCTTCTTGAAAAAATTAACCTGCCAAGCATACAGAGTCTTCCCTCCATTCAACATCAACTTACTCAAGGAATACTATGGCATAAAAAGAAGATATTTGTAATGCAGCTGGTAAGAGTTGAGATTATGCAACACTACCATGATTCCCACTCTGCTGGTCATAGAGGCATCTATATGACTCAATAAGCTATTTGATGAAAGTTTTTTTACTATCAAATGTGAAGTCATTTGTTAGTTCCTGTGAGATTTGTATTGGATCTAAACATTCTTCCAAAAAAACAGCTGGTTTACCCCAACTTCTGCCTATTCCACTGAGACCATGGACAGACATTTTTTTTTTTTTACATTCTTTTTATTTGAGTTTCAAAAAGATACAATTAATGTATACTGAAAGAAAAAAACAACAGCATAATTCAAAAGATATTACAAAATTACCTTGAAGATTACCGTACATCTTTCACAGGTCTCCAACTTACCAATATAAATTCACTTTTATCTAATAGAACTTAACTTAAATTACACCTGTTTAGGAACATAACTTGAAGATCTATACATATTCTTAATTTATCTTTAGCAAATGCCCTTGGGGTTTATTCATCTGAGCCCACTCACTGCTTATATGACGGCATTCTTATCTAATTTATTTTTCTCCTTTCTCAGACAATGCATGGTATACTTGTGGTGATCATAGATTTCTACCTAATTTGAATGGGCATAAAAGATCTTGTGCTTCCCCCCTCTCCCACCCTCCCCCCGGTATTTCGGTTTTAGTTTCGTTTGCATACTAGTTACCGTTTTTGGACTATTATAGTCCTGATTGATATTAATGTGTTTAACTACTAACTTGATCCTCTGTTTTAAACCAATATTGTGGTAAAGCCTCCTCTACTATTAAGGTGATGAAAGGTAATGCATTTTTTAGAGGGGATATAAAGAGTAATTGTGCTGGCCGAGGCCATGACAGAATGATTGGTTTCCATTTGGAAAAGTACAGTCTGAACTGTTTTTCTGAGTTTGGTTTTATATCGTGAAGTTCAATGGACATTTGTTGTTTCATTATACTAGAGAATTCAGTCAGTTTAGGAGGATCATGGGATTTCCATCTCTTAAATATTAGACCTCGGGCCGCTAGAATAGTCATGTTTATTAATCGTTGTTCTCCTGTATCTATTCTGTCTTTCATGAGAAAAAATATAAGTTGAGATGTTATCTTAAGGTTTTCTTGTAGAAACTTATTTACCCAGAAATTTATCTTGGACCAATATTGACAAATTTTGGGGCATGTCCATAGACAGTGTAATAGATCTGCTCTTTCTTTGTTACATTTAAAACAATTGCCCGTTTGTATTCCCTTTGCCCATTTACTCATTCTATATGGGGTTATATATTAGCTATTAATTACCTTGACTTGAGTTTCTCTCCAGCTAATTAATGACGTTGCTTTCTCTGCCATTTCTATGCTGTTTGTTAAATCTTTGCTTTGGATAGCTGGAAAATATTTTGTTAGGGTATCCTTTAATTTGTTCATGTGTTTTGTTCCTACTTTAATTAATAATGATTTGTACCAGTATGAGATTGAGCGGACACCCACTTTATATAAGTTGATCCCTGAGTCTATATCAGGTTTAGTCCAATCAACCCCACATACAGATAATATTTTTTTTTTTTTAAATTCTTAATTGTAAGTATGCGAAAAAATCTTTTGATACAAGTTTATATCTATGTGTCAGTTCCTGGAACGTGTATATTGAACTTGGGGTTTCTTGTTTTAACTGTGCTAAATATATCAGGCCATCATCTCTCCAGTTCCTAAAGACTTTGTTTTCTATGCCTGGTGCAAAATCAGGTACGCCTAAGATGGGAAGGAATTGTGATGTCTGATAATTATATGTATCCCATAGCTTTCAGGTACTTCTGCCATGCTTGTATTATGTTTACAAATGTACTCATCCTGCTGATATTACTTGGTAGCTTGTTATGTGGAATGTAGCATAGATTTTAAGTTAAATGGCTTTACCAAGTCTGATTCTATTTCAAGGAATGTCACATAATTGGCTTCTGATATCCAATCTGCCCCAAATTTAACCAGTGTCACCCAGTTATAGTATTGTAAATTTGGGAGCGCTAGTCCCCCAAATTCTTTAAGTTGTATGAGTTTCTCTATTGACATAGCGTGTCTTTTGTCTCCCCAAATAAATTTAGCACATAGCCTATTATATCTATTTAAGTCTTTCTTTTTAATCAGTAGCAGTAAATTTTGTAATAAAAACATTAAGTGGGGGAAGAAGATTGTTTTTATGAGCATTATTTTTGCCGAAAGTGAGAGATAGAGGATGTTCCACCTTTTCAAATCATTAGTCAGTTTGTCAAAGAGTTTGTCGTAATTAAGGTGGTACCATTCTTTGGGATCCCTCCCAAGAGAGATCCCCAGGTAATTTATATATTCTACTTCTTTGAAAACCTGCTTTGAGTAACTTTGTGTCGTTTTATTAATCCATAATATCTCAGATTTTTGTGCGTTAATTTTGTACCCATAGAATTGACTATAACTATGAATTCTAGTACCCTTGGAATATTAACCTTTGTATTTTGCAGAAATAGAATGATATCATCTGCATATAGTGAAATGATCAGGTATTGACTCCCCAGCTTAATCCCCTTTACTTAATTTCTTAATCTAATTGCTAGAGGTACCAGTGCTATATTAAATAGCAGGGGTGATAATGGACAGCCTTGTCGTGTCTCCCTGTGTAGACTAACATGCTGTGTAAGCACTCTATTAACTAAAAGTTGTGAACGTGGTTTATCGTAAATTAATTAAAGGAATTCAATCAGATTTTCTGAGAATCCAAAACTGCTGAGAGAAGTGAACATGTGATCCCATATAATGGAATCGAATGCTTTTTCGGCATCGATTGTTAGTAGTGCTAGATCTATATTATTATTTTTGCTTGGATATTGTAATTTATGAAAATAGTGTTCTAGAGTTAGTAATACCCTGCGCGTGTTACGTACTGCATTCCTTCCTGGCATAAAGCCAGACTGATCTTCATGTATTAAATCGCCTATGGCTTTCTTTAGCCTCTCTGCTATGATAGACATACAGATTTTGTAGTCATTGTTCAGTAAAGATATGGGTCGGTATGAACCCATGTCTTCTGAAGGTTTGCCTTTCTTGTGTATCAGGGTTATTATTGCATCTAGAAAATAAGGTGATTTAATTTCATTTTGTATGTAGTATGTATTGTATAATTTTGTTAGTGTTGGTATAACATCTTCTTTTAATATCTTATAGAATTCCACCATCAGTCCGTCTGGGCCTGGTGCTTTATTTGTTTTTGTTTTACTAATCGCATCTTTTACTTCTGCTTCTGTAATCAGGTTATTAATCTGTAATAGCATTTCTTCTGATATTTGTGGTAATTTTATTTTCTGCCAGAATATGTTCTTTTTGTCTACATTAATATGTGACTCCGCATATAAATCTTTATAAAAATTGTAAAGCCTCCGGGCGGAGCCAACTGCCAAACTGTCTGGACGCATCTTGCAAGAGCTCTGGCTCTTAATTCTAATACAGAAGGACTATCGATAATTATAAGTATGCCCTAAACCCCCTAACACAGACCCTTATAAGCTCATCTCGTATGCCAAGACATGAATCCGGAACTTGCAGCTGGAGAGAGGAATTAAACCTCAAACTACGCACGCCGAAGCTGCCACGAGGACACAGAGTTCAGCCGAAAGCTCTACAATACTTAGTATTAGTCTGCTAGCCTCGCTACCTACACAGCTATTTACTCCATAAAGAGTCCGTATATATAAACATGGCAATGGCACCCATTGAGGACTTCCATAACATGGTGCAGTCCCTCCTAGAACACTTTGAGTGGCAGATGGAGGAGAACTTTAACGATCTCTCGGCAACCCTGAAGTCGGCTCTTCATGATCCAACTGACCTACAAATGCCACCTGGTGAGAACCTGCAGGAGTCAGTGCGGACCGCTGAGACAACCATCACCTCACACACCATAGGAGCTAACCACGGTGACCGCAACCTGAACAGATCCCAACAGCTGGAGGGGGAACCCACAGAACCTGCAAGACCTCAAGGACCCCTAAGCTCACAGTTTCAGTTCAAACGGCGCGCAACCACCCCTCTTGTTGGGGTAAACATCCAGTTTCCAGCTCAGCACCCTAATCCTCCAACCTTGGTTTCTACATCTAACCCGGCCAGGAGATTTACCATTCGGTTTAATGAGGTGAGTTTCACTGAGACGCAGTCTCCACTGAAGATGGTTGGCGCAGATGAAATGGCCCTACCGCTTGCCTATACACAACCTTACCCTATTATGCAGCTGAGCGGCTGGGGTCACGATCATGCTTTGCTTACATATCCGAGTTTGCGCCAGAGAAACCAAAGGCTGATCTCCATGATGCATACTGGATGGCTGAAGAGCCCCTTTGACCCGGGCGGATGAGCTTTGCTTGCTCTCCACGCTTATCCACAGGCTGCACTCCGGAGTCACTAAGACAGTGGTTTGTAAACTCAGGTTCATCTTGACAGGAACTTTGTGGGGGCTAAGTTTAGCGTTATCATAGAGACTCGTTATTGTACACAATACACCCATTGAACATTGTTATATTTCCTTACTGTTTTCTCATATCCTTATAAGCTAATTCACCCCTGACAGGTTGCTTGAGAGGACAGAAGCTGCAAGCAATTGCTGATGTAATTTACTTGTTGGACTTTACTATTCTCCCCCATTGTTTTCTCATAGCCCCATAAGCTAATTTTATGTTATGCTTCTCATCTGTATATTATGATGTAGCTTACGGTGTTGCAATAGTACACCCTATGTCATAGAGCCATCTTGAGGTTCCAGCTTTGTTACTTATATTACACGAGGCTTTGCAGTTTTGCATGTACATAAAGTTTTATGCACGCTACTATTATTATGTACTAGTTATTTAAATGGCAAGGCACTCAGTATGGTTATTATGATTTATCTTAATTGTTCCTACATTCTATCCCCCTTGGGTAGTATATGTGATCGTACTGTAAGCTTTATCTAGGCTGCATTATCTATTTAACCCTAATTTATGCCTTCCCACTTAACACATGCAAAGGTCTCCATACCATACTACTCCTATTAGTTTACTATGAGTAATTTCTTTAGGAAGCTACCCCAAAAGCTTTAAACTCAGATAATATTTGAGTCCCTACAGCCATCCCCGATTCACATCTCATATAATTCTTCCTGATCTTTATACACCCACTTCCATTATGTAAACATTATGTACTCATAGTGCCGTGCATGTTTAACAATATTGCCTGCGGCCGGGGCAATAAGACATTATGCTATGCTTGCTAATTCACGCCAACTGTGTACTCTGGCTATCTGCATTGAGAGCTATAATTTACTTCTGATTTTTAGGATGCAGCATGTCATTTAACCTTTGCTAGACATCTTTCTTTATCATAGTTAAAAGGCTTAGTCTGAATTTTTTTTTTATAATCTAGTGCTGTACATAACTATATTAGCCTAGTTCAATTCATCTTCTTATGCTTATAAGGCTCCGTCCCCCCCATCCCTGCCCCCAATCCACTTAGAGCGGCTCTTGCCCGCTGAACTCCTTTTCCCCCTTCTCGCTAACTTGATCCAACGCTGAACTCCTTTTCCCCCTTCTCGCTAACTTGATCCAAAAGTGATCAAATGCAAACTAACTCTCACTTGCCCCAACTCCTTTTTTACTTTTTAGATTACATAACGATATAAAAGGCAAGGTGGAGACCATACCTATTTCTATGATTAAAAAAAAAAAAAAAAAAAAAAAAGAGGTTTCATTATTCTGTCTTGGTATTCTGGTCATATATGTCTTCTAATATAACTATTGCCCACTAGATATTTGTTGTAAATCTCTTTAACTACAATACTTGCAATACGAATACCAGACTCAGCCTTATATTACATATTTATTATTTTGATGTTCTCTGAGACGCACAGACTCTGCACCCAGATACGTTACATCTTTGTTTTTTAGTTATGTTCTTGGGTACTCCATGCAGGTTCTTATGTTATATGTTTACTGTCTCTGGATGAATATTTGTTGTAATCTTTCTAATAACCTCAATAAAAAATATATTTAAAAAAAAAAAAAAAAAAAAAAAAAAGAAGATTAGGATTCCACAAGGGCTAAACTCACAATTTGATGTGATTAACTTTTGGCGTTAAATTTTTATTTTTATTTTATTTCATTTGATATTATGAGATCTATGGGGTTAACACAAACTGTGTTGTATAACTTGCTCTTTGAATGTCAACTAGTTAAAATATCAGTTTGTACATGCGTCTATTTCAGAGGTCTCATAATGAGGTAAAACTATAGAAACTCACACAGCAACATATAATTGCTCTGTTAGGCAATCTTGCCTATGTACTTAGCTTTGTATTTGACAATGCTAATATGGTTAATAATACTTATCTTTATGTGTCATTATAAGTAATACTAGTGAAATTATCACCCTAAAGATGCTGATAATAGGGCAAGATTACTATGCTCTGATGGATAACTTTATCTATGTATTTATACATCATATTATACATTTTTAGAAGTAGCTTAATAAGTGCCTTTAAAGTTTAACGAATCAACACTAGCAACAAAAAGCCATCATAGATTCTATATCCTAGAGCTAAATACAGCATTTCATGTATTGTTCCATGCATAAGTGTTTATCGATAATATTATCAGGGACACTATGCAAAGTCACTCAATATTAGGTCCAAACACATAATATGTATTAGTGTTTATTTTTACATTAAATATAGATTATGGGTTTATAGTCATTTCTCAAGTACCGTGGATACATGTTAAAGGGTTAAATTAATCACACTAAGCCACACCTCTGTGCGGATCAATGAGGGAATTTTATTGATGAATAAACCAATCAGTAAGCAGGATTTCAATTTTAATTAACCAATCCTAGTAGAGAAGGTCTTTTAAAAGGTTGTGTATGCATTACTTACATTAAGCTATGACTACGGCTAATGCCGAAACGTGTTAGCACAATGGACATTGCATATGCTACTTACTGATGGAATGTGGTTACGTTTGTAACTTTTTATTCAGCTGTACTCAACAATAAATGTTATGTTTTATTTAAAAGGAAAAAAAAAAAAAAAAAAAAAATTGTAAAGCCTTACCAATTTCTGTATTGTCTTTGTAAATCCCTGCCTCGTTTTTAATTAACGTAATCATATTTTTGCATTTTCTATGTTTAGTGATTTAAGCCAGATGCTTTGCTGCTATTCCCTGATAACCCTGATAAAAAGCTCTTATTCTGAGATCTTCCAAAGCCCATTTATCTATCAGGAAGACTTCTCTTTCTGCCTTGGCTTCGGTGTATCTTGTCCATGTACCTGTATTTGGTTGTTTTAAATATCTATAGTACATGTTTCTAAGTTGGCTTGCAAGTTGTAGCTCCCTAGATTTGTTTTTCTTTTTTATTTTAATCATGTAAGCTTTAATTTCACCTCTAAGCACCGCTTTGCCTGCCTCCCAGAAGGTTTCTATTTTGTTATAGAATGATTTATTTAACAAGTGGTATTCGTTCCACTTTCTTGTATCCAATTTACGAATCTCTTATTATTTATCATGTAGCTTGGGAAGCGGAACAAATTGCAATTGTTTCCTGTAACCTGAGTTATTTTTATGTGAATGGAGATAATGGCGTGGTCTGAAATTATTATCTCAGCTATTTTTGTGTCAATGAGACCATGGACAGACATTATCCTGGATTTTATTGCAGAGCAATCCTAATGTTCATAGATTTACTAAAATTGCTTTTTTTCCCATACACCGTTCTTCCTTCTGCTAGCAAAACTGCTACTTTATTTCACAAAGAAATCTTTCATCTACATGGCTTTCCAGATTCTATAATTTCAGATTGGGGGACTCAATTTACTTCCAAATTCTGGGAACATTTCTGCAAAACTATGAAAATTACGAGATCCTTATTTTCTGCATACCACCCGCTGACTAATGGCCAAACCGAATGTCTTGAACAAAACCTCCAATTCTATACCTCATACCTTCAAGGTGAATGGCTGTCACTTCTTCCTACTGCTGAATTTGCATACAATAACCAGGTCCATAAATCAGCTAATATATCACCTTTCTTTGCTAATAACAGGTCTTATCCATCAACTCTACCCAATCTTCCTGTATTTACTCCAGTTTCTGATCTATCTACTCATCTGGAATTACTTTAACAACACTTCTCACTCCTCTGTGAAACTCTTTTACAAGCATAATCCAGATACAAGAATCAGGCTGATAAAAAAACGCTCCCCTGCTCCTAAGCATGTCTCTAATGAGAAGTATGGCAACTAGAAATCTATGTTTGAACAGTCCTCCTAAGAAATTAGGTCCAAAATATATTGGTCCTTTTCTGATTGAGAATGTGATTAATCCTGTAACTGTCCGTCTGAAATTGTCTTCTTCCATAAAGCTTCAACCTGTTTTTCATGGGAATCTAATTAAATCTTTCAATGGACCAGTTCTCCTCCTTCTCCTGTGAAAGTTGATGGTTCAGAAGAATTTTATGTGGCAGAAATTTTAGATTCCTGTTAGCGTAGGGGATGCCTAGAATGACTTATACATTGGAAGGGTTATGGCTCTGAAGAACGATCTTGGGAACCAATGTCTCATGTCCATGCACCCTCTCTTGTTCATGCATTCCATTAGGCTAAACCTCACCACCCATTTCCTCTACATGACCAGAGGTCCCGTTTAGCGAGGGGGCTAGGTTCGAGACACTTACCTGGCAAATGCCAGAGAGCTGAGCTTTTCTGCGGAGCACAAAAGAGACCCGCTGCATGCACAGGGAACCAAGCAGCATGCCACGGAATGTTGGCTGTATTGTTACCAGTCCGGTTAGGGCACAGGAGAATGAAGAGGGCTCTATTCCCAAGGTGTGCTAAGAGGTGCACTATGTCTCTCCCATTAATCCTTCTGCCTCCTGGAGTTGTCTCCTAACTCCTATCCTGCCTGCCTTGAACCTTGAATATCTTCTGGCTCCCTGACTCAAACTCATATTTTGGACTGTGTATCGAAGAATTATTTTACACTTAATTTAATTCAGACTGGCCTCTGTTGTCAACTAATGGCTAATGTTTATTAGAACTGAGTTTTAGATTGAGATCTAATAACTGTAGAGGCCATTGACATACAGTGAACTCATTGTCATGTTCAAGAAACCCGTTTGAGATGATTTGAGCTTTGTGACATGGTGCATTATCCTGCTGGAAGTAGCCATCAGAAGATTGGTACACTGTAGTCATAAAGGGATGGACATGGTCAGCAGCAATATTCAGGTTGGCCGTGGCATTTAAACAATACTCAATTGGTACTAAGGGGCCCAAAGTGTGCCAAGGAAACATCCCCCACACCATTACACCACCACCACCAGCCTGAACCGTTGATACAAGGCAGGATGGATCCATGATTTCATGTTGTTTATGCCAAATTCTGACCCTACCATCTGAATGTTGCAGCTGAAGTCAAGACTCATCAGAACAGGCAACGTTTTTACAATCTTCTATTGTCAATTTTGGTGAGCCTGTGTGAATTGTAGCCTCAGTTTTCTGCTCTTAGCTGACAGGAGTGGCATCCAGTGTGGTCTTCTACTGCCGTAGTGCATCTGTTTCAAGGTTCGACGTGTTGTGGGTTCAGAGATGGCATTCTCCATACCTTGGTTGTAACAAGTGGTTATTTGACTTACTGTTGCTTTTCTATCTTGAACCAGTCTACCCATTCTCCTCTGACATCAACAAGGCATTTTCATCCACATAACTGCCGCACACTAGATAATTTGTCTTTTTCGGACCATTCTATATAAACCCTACAGATGGTTGTGCGTGAAAATCCCAGTAGATCAGCAGTTTCTGAAATATTCAGACCAGCCCCTCTAGAATGAACAACAATGTCACTTTTATTCCCTTTCTTTTCCATTCTGATGCTCATTTTGAACTTCAGCAAGTCATCTTCACCACATCTAGATGCCTAAATGCATCAAATTGCTGCCATGTGATTGGCTGATTAGCAATTTGTGTTACCAAGCCAGTGATCAGGTGTACCTAATAAAGTGTACATCCCATATTCTGTATATACTATATATATATATATATATATATATATACAGTACATACAAACACATATTTAGACATGTGTATGTATATATATATATATATATATATATATTAAAGTCCTTTGCAGACCTTTTTTTTCCCAAAACCATATACCAGCTATCTTTTAACCTTTTTTTTTATGTAATTTTTTTAATATTTTATTTTATCTGTGTTTATATTAGTGTATTTATGTTGCACTCTGAAGTCGTGCTAACCTGTCGAGCATAAAATCAACTAAAACGCAAGCTATTTTCGTCATGCACAAAAGCTGAAAAAAGCTGATATCGCTTGTGTACAACAATTAGCGTGCCCCTCATAATCTAGCCCTTAATTGGGTGTGTTTTTAATTAAATACTTAAAGTTGCAGTCTATTAAAAAATATACTTAATTCGATATATGTGTACATCAGTATAGTTTAGCTAATTATATATTTCTAACTAACAAATTATATATTTCTAATAAACCATTATTTTTACTCTGACTAGAATACACTGTCAAAAAAGTTTCTATACTTAAACAAACAAGATATTAATAATGTAAGAGACACACAAATAATACTTTAATATTTTTAAATGGTTGGAGGCAAAATGTGAACTTTAAATTCCATGTTTCATTCCAGAATGGAAATGTGTTGACAGTGACATTTCTCTAGATGCTTTTTTTTGGCAACCAACACTCACAATACATGAGCAAATCACTGTATCATGTGTCCAAACATGATTATTTGAATATACAGAGGACAAACCAAGTTAAAATGGTCACAGTACTCAGACTGATTCCATCAATCTTTTGAAAAAGCAGTAAACTTTTTTTTTTTCCTGCTAATTCTCATTGGCTGTTAGACACTTCCTACTAATGCTCCTGTTGTAATTAGTGCATAACAGCTAATGAACCTTAGCAGAAAGCAGCATACAACTGAAACAGCTGTATTCACATCAAGTTAAAATAGATTTAACTTCACAGTTTCTTCAGCAAATTATAAAATAAATCAATACAATTGAAAGCTAAATCATAAAAAAGAAAGCAGAAAATGTAACCAGATGTTAATTTTATAAACCCCTGAGAATTGTTGTGGTTATGTGCACAAACTTACCACAAGATCGCAAGTTTATATTAACAATCTGTCATGTCTGCATATTGACATATTTTAGCTCATCTACCAAAAGGGGGTTCTATATATAGACAATTCTAAATTGTTAAATCATTTTCATCATAGTTACATCAGTTTAAATAGTTTTTTAATTAAAAAGAGAGCTAGACCTATGTTATTGCTTCGTTAAGTGTGTTGTAACCTCATATTAACCCTTTGTCATCATCTGCTATGAGTAGGGGAGAAGCCCCCCTTCCGATCCAGATCCTGGCCCCCACTGCAGGCAAAGAAGTAGGATTCAGTCTACTTCCCCATCACTAACTGGCAAAGAAATCCTAGTACTGCATGATGACATTATAAGGAATAAGGAAGTATCTCCAGATGCAGGAATCTCCTTGTTAGTGAGTGTGCAGTGAGGATGAAACTTAAGAAGAGGGATTGTCCTTTTCAAATAAGGGGGTCTCATGCTCCTTTCAATAGCAGGTAATTACCAGAGATATTGCAATCATCTGTATACTACGTACTTTAGCATCTAGAGTAAGCACTTAAATTGCCAATTGAAAGCTCACCATAGAAACAGTGATCACTTGACAGATTTTTAGGTATATGGAAAAGCATAAGGGGCTTAGGGTATCCCCTAAGTTACTCCCATAATATATAGACAAACTTGAGACTCCTTTTTTGAAAGTAGCAGTACTCAATCATCAAATGAGTAGTCCTGTGTCTGCCATGCCTATACTTACTTCTGAATGGCTGGACCCACACTAAGTGTAGATTAAGAAGTTTGCCTCTTCTCGCTAGGAAGAGTGCTATAGTCCTCGGACAAGCTAAAGAGAAAAGACTTAGCATGGTTGATGGTCCAAGATGCACTATACTTGTTCCTATAAATTATCTTGTTGCTAAGTTCACTAAATTCAGTGCACATGATTCATTTTATAATGATTCTTCTTGAATGACTTACACTAAGGATAGCTCTATTTGTTCTAGTCTTGTCAGAAGTAGCCAAATTATGGATTTGGTGTCAACACCAGCAGCCAATGTGTTAAAAATCCCTTTGTGAAGACATTCCAGTGCTTGGTAATAGTTATGACTAAACTGGCATTTGTCTGTTTGATCTGTCCTCCTGGTTCTGACCTTTACCTGTATCTTGAGCTACAATTCTGGTTGCTTGAGAAAGGCTGTGTACAACAGCTGAAACGTGTAGCAAATTAACTCTGAAGTGAGTCAATAGAGACAGATTACCTACCACCTGCATCAGGAAGCTCAAGAGGCCAGTACACACCCCCAGGAAGTCACAAGACCGAAGCAGGAGTTGTGGAAGTCAGACGCCTTCACATTGTTCACATTTGGCAGAGAGGTCGGGTAAAAGAGTGCAAGGAAAGAGGAGCCAAGCAGGAAGGTACTGTCTATGTTACCGGTAATTTGCAGTACAAAACTTTCAAAAAATCAACAGTGGCTAAACAAATTTTAACTCACTACAGAGACTAAGAGGGTCCTCTTTTAGTTTTAAAAGACTATCCAAGTGATTCTTTTGGGAAACATGGTCTGGAAACACTTAAATGGATCTATGATCAAGTAGAAACGGAATTGTGCAAAAGTAACAGTGTCTGTCTAAAAGAACACAAATTTAGGTGGTTTGCTACAATTAATATTTTGAAAAGATATATTTTTTTATGTTGCATTTGACTCTATGGCATCTATTTATGAAAGCCTCAACTTACCTGAAATCGCCGGCACCAATACGCTCGCCTAAGATCGCCTAACATCACTGCCGCGGACCTGAATACGTTCTCCAAAATTATCAAAAAAGCTGTCAAAAAGCTGCACACCAAGTACGGTGTGATGAGCAGCGGACTGTTGTTAACTAAAAGTCATCAATCTCGCTGCTCTTCGGCTTTTTTACAGCTTTCTTGGTACCCTGTCACTAAACACCCACACTATACTTAACTGTTTTACCCCCTAAACTGCCAGTCCCGGACCCCACCGCAACTCTAATAAATGTATTAACCCTTAAACCGCCGCTCACAGACCCCACCGCAACTAAATAAAGTTGTTAACCCCTTAACCGCCACTCCCAGAGCCCACCGCCACCTACATTATACTTATTAACCCCTAATCTGCCTCCCCCTACACCGCCGCCACATAGATTATATTTATTAACCCCTAATCTGCTCCCCCTACACCGCCGCCACTATATTAAATTTATTAACCCCTAATCTGCCCCCCCTACACCGCCGCCACTATATTAAATTTATTAACCCCTAATCTGCCCCGCGTACACCACCGCCACTATATTAAATTTATTAACCCCTATACCTAAGTCTAACCCTAACACCCAATCAGCCAATAGGATTGAGCTCGCATTCTATTGGCTGATTGGATCAGCCAATAGGATTGAACTTCAATCCTATTGGCTGATTGCATCAACCAATAGGATTTTTCCTACCTTAACTCCAATTGGCTGATAGAATTCTATCAGCCAATCGGAATTGAAGGGACGCCATCTTGGATGTCGGGTAGTCGTCGGCCAGGAAGGATGCTCCGTGTCAGATGTCTTGAAGATGGAGCCGCTCCGCGCCGGATGAGGATAGAAGATGCTGTCTGGATGAAGACTTCTGCCCATCTGGAGGACCTCTTCTCCCTGGCTTGGATGAAGACTTCTGCCCATCTAGAAGAACACTTCATTGAGGACTTCGGCCCGGTTGGGTGAAGACTTCTCAAGGTAGGAGGATCTTCAAATGTTAGTGTTAGGTTTTTTAAGGGGGGATTGGGTGGGTTTTAGAGTTGGGTTGGCTGTGTGGGTGGTGGGTTTTAATGTTGGGGGGGTATTGCATTTTTTTTTACAGGTAAAAGAGCTGATTACTTTGGGGCAATGTCCCGCAAAAGTCCCTTTTAAGGGCTATTTGTAATTTAGTATAGGGTAGGGCTTTTTATTATTTTTGGGGGCTTTTTTATTTTATTAGGGGGATTAGATTAGGTGTAATTAGTTTAAAAAAATTGTAATTATTTTATTATTTTCTGTAATTTAGTATTTTGTTTTTTTTGTACTTTAGATAAATTTTCTTAATCGTATTTAATTGTATTTAGTTTAGAGAATGAATTTAATTATAGTGTAGTGTTAGGTGTAATTGTAACTTAGGGTAGGTTTTATTTTACAGGTAAATTTGTCTTTATTTTAACTAGGAAGTTATGAAATAGTTAATAACTATTTAATAACTATTGTACCTAGTTAAAATAAATACAAACTTGCCTCTAAAATAAAAATAAATCCTAAAATAGCTACAATGTAACTATTAGTTATATTGTAGCTATCTTAGGGTTTATTTTATAGGTAAGTATTTAGTTTTAAATATGAATAATTTATTTAATGATAGTAATATTTATTTATATTTATTTAAATTATATTTAAGTTAGGGGATGTTAGGGTTAGGGTTAGACTTAGGTTTAGGGGTTAATAAATTTAATATAGTGGCGGCAACATTGGGGCGGCAGATTAGGGGTTAATAAATATAATGTAGGTGGCGGCGGTGTAGGGGGGGCAGATTAGGGGTTAATAAATATAATGTAGGTGGCGGTGGGCTCTGGGAGAGGAGGTTTAGGGGTTAATAAGTTTATTTAGTTGCGGCAGGGACCGGGAGCGGCGGTTTAGGGGTTAATAAGTGTATTTTGTTGCGGCGGGGTCCGGGAAAGGTGGTTTAGGGGTTAATAAGTTTATTTAGTTGCGGCCGGGTCCGGAAGCGGCAGGATAGGGGTTAATAACTTTTATTTAGGTAGCGGCGGTTTAGGGGGCGGCAGATTAGGGGTGTTTAGACTCGGGGTACATTTTAGGGTGTCAGGTGTCAACATTCCCATAGGAATCAATGGGATATCGGGCAGCAGCGAACATGAGCTTTCGCTGCTTTCCGACTCCCATTGATTCCTATGGCATCCGCCGCCTACAAGGCGGCTGATTGAAAAACAGGTACGCTGGGCCAGAATAGTGGCGAGCGTACTGGGTAGAAATTTGATAACTTACAAAAGTAGTCAGATTGTGCCGAACTTGCGTTTGGAACATCTGTAGTGACGTAAGCATCGATCTGTGTCAGACTGAGTCCGGCGGATCGTATGTTATGTCACTAAATTCTACTTTTGCCGGTTTGTATGGTTTGATAACTAAGCGCATCAGGCTTGCCACAAATACGCTGCAGAATTCCAGCGTATTTGTGGTTGACGGCTTGATAAATAGATGCCTATGCATCAAATCGCTATGATTTTAATTGTAAATGTTTTTTATAAATATTTTTTGATATGAAGTAAAGGTTCATTATTGCGGAGATCAAGTGTGATATGACATTATTTTCTCTCAGTGAATTCACTTTATGTGATAAGAGAATAATTAGATAATATTTTACCAATATTTATTGCAAAATAGGTTTGCAATATTATTTTATATTTGCAATATTTTATATTTTTATATTTTAGAGTAGCAATATTTTAGATTAACTTTATTTTTAGATTAGCGATAATATTAAAGTATATGCATATACTGAGTTTTTAGACTTTACCCAGGTGTAAAAGGCGCACTCAAAAACTCCCCTTTTTGTCCCCTACCTGTACCTTGAACTGTATGTCCATCTGTTGCTGACTTTTGGATCTTGACCTCTGACTACATCTCTGTCTGCTTCTCCTGTTTTGATAAACTACTATTATTTCCCTACAGTGCCCATCCAGTAGCTTGCGATTATCATAACAATGAGAAATACCTCTCAGAATTGGTTCTCTTTTGGGGTTCCAAAATTTTTTTAAAGGTCTTTATTACCCATACACCATATAAATATATCATAACAACCTACTTTGAAAAGCTGAAGCTCCAAGATTCAATTGATTGTCAAAGTAATAATGATTAAATGGAAGCGACTGCTAAATAAGGGCTTATAGATCCATGTTTCTCTGAACTAATGACACATTTTATAGATAAAAATATATGGGAGAAATAGGTGAATGCAAAAATATTTAACATTTTGGGAAACTATATTAATATTTTTGTTTAAGATCTACACATTTTCTGCATAAAATTATCAGATAATGCAAAGTGACAAAAATGATAAATTTGACCTTCTAAATTTTTCAGTTAATAATTGTGATTGAATAAGAGTGATATAAAATGCTAAAATTGGTGTTATGGGAAGGTGAGCCAATATAAAATGTTGGCATTAACATGAAATATTTAGGAATCAATCGGCTAGATTACGAGTTTTGCGTATGAGCTATGCGGTGCTAACAAGCAGTTTTTTCTCACTGCTCATTTACATACAGCGCTGGTATTACAAGTTTTTACAAACCCGGCGTTAAAAGACAAAAAGTGAGCGTAGAGCAAAATTTAGCTCCAAATCTTACTTCAATACAAGTGCTGCTTAAGTCAGCGGTGAGCTGGTGTAACGTGCTCGTGCATGATTTCCCCATAGGAATCAACGGGGAGAGCCTGCTGAAAAAAGTCTAACACCTGCAATAAAGCAGCGTAAAACTCAGTAAAGCAGCCCCATTGATTCCTATGGGGACATAAAATTTATGTTTACACCTAACACCCTAACATGAACTCCGAGTATAAACACCCCTAATCTTACACTTATTAATCCCTAATCTGCCACCCCGACATCCCCGACACCTGCATTATATTTATTAACCCCTAATCTGCCGCTCCGGACATCGCCGCCACCTACATTATACTTATGAACCCCTAATCTACTGCCCCCAACATCGCCGCCACCTACATAATATTTATTTACCCTTAATCTGCCGCCCCCAATGTCGCTGCCACCAACCTACACTTATTAACCCCTAATCTGCCGCCCCCAACATCGCCGCCACTATAATAAACATATTAACCCCTAAACCGCCGCACTCCCGGATTGCAAACATTAGATAAATATTATTAACCCCTAATCTGCTGTCCCTAACATCGTCGCCACCTACCTACATTTATTAATCCCTAATCTGCCGCCCCCAACATTGCCGCCACTATACTAAATGTATTAACCCCTAAACCTAAGTCTAACCCTAACACCCCCTAACTTAAATATTATTACAATAAATCTAAATAAATATTAATATCATTACCTAAATAATTCCTATTTAAAACTAAATACTTACCTATAAAATAAAGCCTAAGCTAGCTACAATATAACTAATAGTTACATTGTATCTTGCTTAGGTTTTTTTTTTATTTTACAGGCAAGTTTGTATTTATTTTAACTAGGTAGTATAGTTATTAAATAGTTATTAATTATTTAATAACTACCTAGTTATACAAAACCTAACCTAAGTTACAATAACACCTAACACTACACTATAATTAAATAAATTTACTAAATTAAATACAATTACCTAAATTAAATTAAATTAGCTAAAGTACAAAAAAACCCCACTAAATTACAGAACATAAAAACAAATTACAGATATTTAAAGTAATTACACCTAATCTAATAGCCCTATTAAAATAAAAAAATGCCCCCCCCCAAAAATAAAAAAAAACCCTAGCCTAAACTAAACTACCAATAGCCCTTAAAAGGGCCTTTTGCAGGGCATTGCCCCAAAGTAATCAGCTCTTTTACCTGTAAAAAAAAATACAAACAACCTCCCCAACAGTAAAACCCACTACCCACACAACCAATCCCCCAAATAAAATACTATCTAAAAAAACCTAAGCTCCCCATTGCCCTTAAAAAAGGGCATTTGGATGGGCATTGCCCTTAAAAGGGCAGTTAGCTCTATTGCAGCCCACACCCTAACCTAAAAATAAACCCACCCAATACACACTTAAAAAAACCTAACACTAACCCCCTGATGATCGACTTACAGTTCTGAAGACCGGATATCCATCCTCAAGGAAACAGCAGAAGTCTTCATCCAACCGGGCCGAAGTCCTCAACGAAGCCGGGAGAAGGTACCTGACTTAAGGTACCTTTAAGTGACATCATCCAAAATGGTGTCCCTTAGATTCCGATTGGCTGATAGGATTCTATCAGCCAATCGGAATTAAGGTAGAAAAAATCCTATTGGCTGATGCAATCAGCCAATAGGTTTAAAGTTTAATCAGCCAATAGAATGTGAGCTTAATCCTATTGGCTGATTGGCTGATTGAATCTTAATTCCTTAATTCCGATTGGCTGATAGAATTCTATCAGCCAATCGGAATCTAAGTGACGCCATCTTGGATGATGTCACTTAAAGGTACCTTCATTCAGTAAGAAGACTCCGGATGAAGAGGATGCTCCGCGTTGGATGTCTTGAAGATGGAGCCGCTCCACGTTGGATGGATGAAGATAGAAGATTCCGTCTGGATGAAGACTTCTGCCCGTCTGGAGGACCATTTCGCCCGGCTTGGATGAAGACTTCTCCCGGCTTCTTTGAGGACTTCGGCCCGGTTGGATGAAGACTTCTGCTGCTTCCTTGAGGATAGATGTCTGGTGTATTGGGATTGGCTTTTATTTTTAGGTTAGGGTTTGGGCTGCAATAGAGCTAACTGCCCTTTTAAGGGCAATGCCCATCCAAATGCCCTTTTTGGGGCAATGGGGAGCTTAGTTTTTTTTAGAAAGTATTTTATTTGGGGGGTTGGTTGTGTGGGTGGTGGGTTTTACTGTTGGGGGGTTGTATGTATTTTTTTTTACAGATAAAAGAGCTGATCACTTTGGGGCAATTCCCAGCAAAAGGCCCTTTTAAGGGCTATTAGTAGTTTAGTTTAGGCTAGGGTTTTTTTATTTTGGGGGGGCATTTTTTAATTTTGATAGGGCTATTAGATTAGGTGTAATTAGTTTAAATATCTGTAATTTGTTTTTTTATTTTCTGTAATTTAGTGGGGGGGTTGTACTTTAGCTAATTTAATTTAGGTAATTGTATTAAATTTAGTTAATTTATTTAATTATAGTGTAGTGTTAGGTGTTATTGTAACTTATGTTTTATTTTACAGATACTTTTGTATTTATTTTAACTAGGTAGTTATTAAATAATAACTATTCTACCTAGTTAAAATAAATACAAACTTGTCTGTAAAATAGAAAAAAACCCTAAGATAGATACAATGTAACTATTAGTTATATTGTAGCTAGCTTAGGGTTTATTTTATAGGTAAGTATTTAGTTTTACATAGGAATTATTTAGGTAATGATATTAATATTTATTTAGATTTATTGTAATTATATTTAAGTTAGAGGGTGTTAGGGTTAGGGTTAGACTTAGGTTTAGGGGTTAATACATTTAGTATAGTGGCTGCGACGTTGGGGGCAGCAGATTAGGGGTCAATAAGTGTAGGTAGGTGGCGGCGATGTTAGGGGCGGCAGATTAGGGGTTAATAATATTTAACTAGTGTTTGCGAGGTGGGAGTGCAGCGGTTTAGGGGTTAATATGTTTATTATAGTGTCTGTGATGTTGGGGGCGGCAGATTAGGGGTTAATAAGTGTAGGTAGGTTGCAGCGACATTGGGGGCGGCAGATTAGCGGTTAATAAATATAATGTAGGTGTCTGTGATGTTGGGGGCAGCAGATTAGGGGTTCATAAATCTAATGTAGGTGGCGGCGGTGTCCGGAGCGGCAGATTAGGGGTTAAAAATGTTATTATACTGTTTGCATTGCGGGAGAGCCTCGGTTTAGGGGTTAATAGGTAGTTCATGGGTGTTAGTGTACTTTTTAGCACTTTAGTTATGAGTTTTATGTTACGGCGTTGTAGTGTAAAACTCATAACTACTGACTTTTAAATGCAGTAGGGATCTTGGAGGTAGAGGGTGTACCGCTCACTTTTTGGCCTCCCAGGACAGACTCGTAATACCGGCGCTATGGAAGTCCCATAGAAAACAGACTTTACAAAGTTTACGTAAGTCGTTTTGCGGTAAGGTCAAAAAAGTGTGCGGTGACCCTAAACCTTCAAGACTCGTAATACCAGCGGGCGTAAAAAAATGCAGCATTAGGATGCTGCTTTTTTAGCTTACCGCAAAACTTGTAATCTAGCCTCATTAATCTTGTGTGGATATTTACCATGTACACCATAGAGAATGACACAAAATGCATTATATGGACAAAAAAATGCTTGGTCTATTTAAAAACAAGGTATAATTTTAGTGGGTACCTCATAGAAAAAAATTGAAATTTATGTGCGAATGTTATGAGAACCAAATGACTAAAAACAGCAGTGGCTCAGCATTGAAGGATACATGCTGACAGAGAACGTTACACACTGTGTAACTGAACATGAATTCTATGGAATAATGTTACAGTAAAGCATTAGATTGTGTAAAGTATGCAGGGGTGTGAAATGCTGAAATTTGTTTACTGTTTTCAAAGTGAGAAAATTATGCAAAAAGCTTTTCAGCATTATAGTTAGTTCAGTGGAAAACTAACGTCACATTTATTGGCTTATGCTACGTGTTAAAAAATACACTGAGTATTATACACATAATATCCACATGAGGGCACTGCAATGTCAGTTGTGAGTCTGTTCAAAATATTAGAACAGAATGATTCAGATTGGAATTATAACAGCAGTTGCATTTTTGAAGGAGAATATTATTAGTGCATATGATTTCAAAGATCTCAACATCAGACATTACACACAAGTATAAAACCCTTTATCCAAACGTTATGGGACCGGAAAAAGGATTTTGTAATATTTGCATCTGTAAAATAGGACTGCTTTGAGAGGGGATGGGACCAAGGCATCTACTTATCAAGCCGTCAACTTACTTGCATTCGACGGCACCAATAGACTCGCCTAAGTTCGCCTAAAATCGCTGCCGCGGACCTGAATACGTTCTCCAAAGTTACCAAAAAAGCTGAAAAAAAGCCTTGCACCAAGTACGGGGCGATGAGCAGCGGACTGTTGTTAACTAACAGTCATCGATCTCGCTGCTATTCGCCTTTTTCCCAGCTTTATTGGTACCCTGTCACTAAACACCCACACTATACTAAACTGTTTACCCCCTATACCGCTGCTCACGGACCCCGCCGCAACTCTAATAAACGTATTAACCCCTATCCTGCCACTCCCGGAGCCCACCGCCACCTACATTATACTTATTCACCCCTAATCTTCCCCCCCACAATGCCGCCACCTCCATCATACTTATTAACCCCTAATCTGCCCCCCCTACACCGCCGCCACCTACATCATACTTATTAACCCCTAATCTGCTGCCTCTACACCCCCACTACCTTTATTATACTTATTAACCCCTAATCTGCTGCCCCTACACCACCGCCACCTACATTATACTTATTAACTCCTAATCTGCCCCCCCTACACCGCCGCCACCTACATAACACTTATTAATCCCTAATCTGCCCCCCCTACACTGCCGCCACCTACATAACACTTATTGACCCCTAATCTGCCGTCCCCAACGTCGCCGCCACTATATTAAATTTATTAACCCCTAAACCTAAGTCTAACCCTAACATCCAAGATAGCTACAATATAACTAATAGTTACATAGTATCTAGCTTAGGGTTTATTTTTATTTTACAGGCAACTTTGTATTTATTTTTACTAGGTAGAATAGTTACTAAATAGTTATTAACTATTTAATAACTACCTAAAATAAATACAAAAGTACCTGTAAAATAAAACCTAACCTAAGTTACAATTACACCTAACACTACACTATAATTAAATAAATTAACTACATTAAAAAAAAATATCTAGAGGGGCGGAGCCAAGCCACCGAGAGAGATGGCTGCCTTGTGTTAATCCTCTGTTGTCCCTGTACAAACTTGTTTACTTTTAGAATGATCATATAGCTTAATTAAGTTTCTAGAAGTACATAGGAGTTACCTCTAACTATATACCTTATTAATTGCTGAGGTGAACTTCCTCCCTGACAGTGGAACAGAAGCAGTGTGTGCGGATAGTGGACATCGGAGCTGAGCAGTGCCAACACCCGGCAAAGTGGAGCCCCCCTGAGCGGGCTGTAGAACTCCAGCTAGTTAAACCCTCCAGAGACGGGCTGCTGGGCGGAGGATCTCGCGGTCGGTACCGAAGTGCAGGGAGCTCTGCATTAGATGCTGCAACTGCTATTAGTGCTGACGGGCCTCACCCACGTGATCAGCCGGAGGAGCAGGCCTCAAGACCGGGGACAGTAGTGCATCGCAATACCTGAGGCGCAAATTATGCCAACACAGAGGCACTAGATCACGCAGCTCAATCACGCTGCACATTGCTGAAGGCAGACTCCCAACTGGCTTGTGACCGGTAAAGTTTTACATATCTGAGTGAAGGGGAATGAATGCCGGGGGGCTCTCTATAAACATTCTGGTGAAATAACGGCACATATAGACACAGGTGCAGACTGTGAGAAGGGGATAATAAGTAGCCCACGCCATATTTGAGACCTTTTCCCTGCAATCTGCAGGAACTAGCAGGGCCTTAGGACTGGCTGACGGCAGATAAGACTGTCAATATCTAAGTGCACAGGAATAAGTGCGAGGGGGCTGCACACAATCATCCTTGTGGAGTTGCCAAATAACAACTAGTAGTTCATAGTATATCAAAGACTCTCCCCCTGCCACCTGTTAGACTTAGCAGGGCCCTTAGAAAATATAACCTGATCTGAAAGCAGAGAGCAGCAAAAAAGGTTGGTGAATTCAAGCCTACATAAAGATGTCTAGTAAAAGGAATATCAAACCACACAAAAGCACACACTCCTCGGTTATGGAGAATTATCTAATATCAGCTGATCCGGTGTTGCCTTCCAGCAAATCCACACAGGAAAGTGCAGGGCAGTCACATGCAAACTGAACCAGAGCAAAGTAAGTTACCACATCAGTATATCACAAAGAATGACATTTCACATCTTTCCTCCAAGGAGGACATAAAGAATGCAATGACTGACTTCAAAAACATGTTTGGAGAGCTGAGGAGAGATATTGGGGTTGTGAGCAGGAGGGTCACCCAAATTTAGGAAAAACAGGAGACTCTCAGCTCAGACATGCAGCAACAAGCTAGCTATCTTCAGGCCCAGGCGGGCACAGTACAAGGCCTCATGGACCGGATAGAGGACCTTAAGAACAGGAGCAGGGGTAGCAATCTCCGCCTGCGTGGTGTACCTGAGGATGTGGATCCCCCAGCACTCCAGCAATATATCCAAGAATTTATCAGACACCTGAAAAACAACACAAGTGCACAGGAAGTGCAAATAGAAAGGGCACACAGGGCGCTGCACCCTAAACCACCGAACAGAGCCCCACGAGAGACATTATTATGAAATTTTTATCTTTCAAGGATAAGGAAGAGGTCCTCAGGATGGCGAGAGTGAGACACCCACTTACATTCAGGGGTTCGGAAATCCAATTTTTTTCAGATTTGTGCCCCACAACATTACAAAAAAGAAGGGACTTAAGGCACATTACATCAGCTTTAAGAGATAAAAGGATCCCTTACAGATGGGGATTTCCCACAAGCTTGATAGCTACTAAAAATAATACTACCTATACTCTTAAATCCACAGAGGACATTCCCACAAGCCCTATGTCTGGATATTAGGCCAATCCGAGAAGATGAAGAAGCTCCCCAGGACCCCCCTAACAGAAACCGGGACAGGGGACCATGCACACAAGTAAGTGTAGACAAAATGCGGGAGGGGCTGTCTCGGAGACCTTTCTGATTAGAAACGGTACGAGACAGGGCTGTCCTCTATCGCCCCTTCTCTTCGCCCTGACCATTGAAGTGTTGGCGAGCAGAATCAGAGATAATCGAGGGGTGAGGGGGATTGTCGTGGGCAGAGTAGAACATAAATTGTCTATGTATGCGGACGATGTCCTCCTTGGGATCAGGCCGAGAATTAAGCGGAGTACCATCTATCTTCCTAGAGAGAGGGGGGGATTGGGAGTACCATTGCTGAGAGAGTATCAGAGAGCTATCTTTTTACAGCGGATAGTGGAGTGGTGTGGAAACTCCTCTAACAGATGATGGATTCAGATGGACAATGATATTCTTAAAAGCAGAAACGTGGGCGCGCTGGCATGGGTATCGCAGGGGAACCGGATGAGGGCTATTTCCACGTATCCCATGATCGCTGACACATTTGCTATCTGGGACAAAACCGTGTCTGGAAACTCCCCTGTGTCAACAAGAACTTCCCCGAACATACCGGTCTGGGACAATCCAGACCTTGGTATGGAAATTAAACCTTATTCGCAGGGTACTATTCATACCCTAGCCGAGGCTGCAATCTCAAATATCCTACACGATGGATAGCTCAAAACGAAGAATGACCTACTTGAGTGGGATCATGAGATGTTTAAGTCCTGGTACCGACGCGCTCAAATAGCGCATTACTTGAATTCTCATAGAGAACGCAATGCGCTCACCAGACAAAGAACGCAATTTGAAAAGTTATGTGTAATGACTCAGACTCCAACCCATCTAATCTCGCAGCTATACAAAATCCTACTAGCTGGAGACAGTCTGAAACTTCCGTCATATGCATTGGCCTGGCAGACGGAACTAAAGACAGAAATATCGGCTGAAGACTGGTCCAAGATCTTCGCGAGAGCTAAGAAAGCCTCTATATCAGCGAAAGTGCAGGAAATGCATTACAAGCTTCTGAGCCGCTGGTATCTAACTCCTTCCAGGCTCCACAAGATCTACCCTCAGGTGGGGGGGATTGCTGGAGGGGGTGTGGGGAGGAGGGAACTATTCTCCACATCTGGCGGGAGTGCCCGCACATAAGATTGTACTGGGAGGAGGTGCTGGGAACAATGAGCAAACTTCTGAAAATTATAATTCCCCCAAACCCCAGTTACTTGCTATCTCATGGGTTCCCCAAGATAGTTGGAGAAGACAAATACTTCCTTTTCTACTAATGTTAAATTGCGCGAAGGCCCTTATCCCAGCTCATTGGAAAAGCTTGCGGACCCCAACCCTACAGGAGTGGAGGCTCAGGGTGGGGGACTCACTCGGACTGGAGAGATATTACTTTCTAAAGACTGGGAGGATAGCCACACATGAAATGATGGTCCTGACATGGGAGGGTAGGGGATTATAACTCAGACTATTAGGATCCAATAGACCTGGCGCGCGCTACCCAATATACCCTTGCCCCCTATGCCATCTCTATCATATTTCTCCCTTCACCTCTTGCCTCTTCTCCTAGGCCCTTCCAGCCCTTTCCCCCATTATCCTTATTACCCCACTCTCCCCTTCCCCCCCTTTTTTTTTAATTCCCCCTCCTTATACCCCTATTACTCCTCTACCCTTCCCCTCTTCCACCTTCTTTTTCACTCCTTATACACTTTTGTGTGAATACGTAAGGCACCATGATACGCTCAGCTATGTGTAGATGAAAAGCTGAGCTTCTTAGTTGATAGTAAATCTGCCTGACGTATAAATTATAAATTATAAACGATATGATTACTTTAAGCTTGTAAATACTTGTTACATATACTTAGAGCATCTCTGCTCTTTACAGCAAGCACATTGTTTTTGAACAGTTACTGCTTTATTTATAATGATGGTCGAGACCACACAGCGCATCTCACACTGATCCTTTGTCTCGATTTGGGACTTAACATTGATCCTGATGCACTGGCCCACAATATGGCTCTTGATACAATGTTCAATGTAATGTTTATCCATGTGTGTAAAGTAATGTTACAAAATTTATTGTACAAATTGTCTTGCCACAAATAAAGCTTGTTGTTTTAATAAAAAAAAATAAAAAAATAACTAAATTAAATTATCTAAAGTACAAAAACAAACAAACACTAAATTACAGAAAATAATAAACAAATTACAGAAATTTAAACTAATTACACCTAATCTAATAGCCCTATCAAAATAAAAAAGCACCCCCCCCAAAAAAAAAAAAAAAACCTAGCCTAAACTAAACTATCAATAGCCCTTAAAAGGGCCTTTTGCGGGGCATTGCCCCAAAGTAATCTGCTCTTTTACCTGAAACAAAAAATACAAGCAACCCCCCCAACAGTAAAACCCACCACCCACACAACCAACCCCCCAAAAAAACTAACTAAAAAAACCTAAGCTCCCCATTGCCCTGAAAAGGGCATTTGGATGGGCATTGCCCTTAAAAGGGCAGTTAGCTCTTTTGCAGCCCAAACCCTAACCTAAAAATAAAACCCACCCAATACACCCTTAAAAAAGCCTAACACTAACCCCCTGAAGATCATCTTACCGGGAGAGACGTCTTCATCCAAGCCGGGCAGAAGTGGTCCTCCAGATGGGCAAAAGTCTTAATTCAAGCCGGGGCAAAGTGGTCCTCCAGACAGGCAGAAGTCTTTACCCAAGCTGGGATGAAGTGGTCCTCCAGATGGACAGAAGTCTTCATCCAGACAGCATCTTCTATCTTCATCCATCTGGCGCGGAGCGGGTCCATCTTCAAGACATCCGACGCAGAGCATCCTCCTTGGCCGACGACTACCCGACGAATGAAGGTTCCTTTAAGTGACGTCATCCAAGATGACGTCCCTTAGATTACGATTGGCTGACAGAATTCTATCAGCCAATCGGAATTAAGGTAGAAAAAATCCAATTGGCTGATGCAATCAGCCAATAGGATTGAACTTCAATCCTATTGGCTGATCGGAACAGCCAATAGGATGGAGCTCACATTCTATTGGCTGTTCCAATCAGCCGTCTGGTTGAAGACTTCTGCTCGTCTGGAGGACCACTTCGCCCCGGCTTGGATGAAAACTTCTGCCCGTCTGGAGGACCACTTCGCCCCGGCTTGGATGAAGACTTCTGCCCGTCTGGAGGACCACTTCTCCCCGGCTTGGATGAAGACGTCTCCCGGTAAGGTGATCTTCAGGGGGTTAGTGTTAGGTTTTTTTAAGGGTGTATTGGGTGGGTTTTATTTTTAGGTTAGGGTTTGGGTTGCAAAAGAGCTAACTGCCCTTTTAAGGGCAATGCCCATCCAAATGCCCTTTTCAGGGCAATGGGGAGCTTAGGTTTTTTAGTTCGTTTTTTTTTGGGGGGGTCGGTTGTGTGAGCGGTGGGTTTATTGTTGGGGGGGTTGATTGTATTTTTTGTTTCAGGTAAAAGAGCTGATTACTTTGGGGCAATGCCCTGCAAAAGGCCCTTTTAAGGGCTATTGATAGTTTAGTTTAGGCTAGGTTTTTTTTTATTGGGGGAGGGGGGGCTTTTTTATTTTGATAGGTCTATTAGATTATGTGTAATTAGTTTAAATTTCTGTAATTTGTTTATTATTTTCTGTAATTTAGTGGGGGGGGGGGTTGTACTTTAGCTAATTTAATTTAATTTAGGTAATTGTATTTAATTTAGTTAATTTATTTAATTATAGTGTAGTGTTAGGTGTTATTGTAACTTAGGTTAGGTTTTATTTTACAGGTACTTTTGTATTTATTTTAACTAGGTAGTTATTAAATAATTAATAACTATTTAATAACTATTCTACCTAGTTAAAATAAATACAAACTTGCCTGTAAAATAAAAATAAACCCTAAGTTAGCTTCAATGTAACTATTAGTTATATTGTAGCTATCTTAGGGTTTATTTTATAGGTAAGTATTTAGTTTTAAAAAGGAATAATTTATTTAATGCTAGACATATTTATTTATATTTATTTAAATTAGATTTAAGTTAGGGGGTGTTAAGGTTAGACTATGGGGGGTAGTTATCAAGCCGTCAACCTCAAATACGCTGGAATTCTGCAGCGTATTTGTGGTGAGGCTGATTCGCCTTAGTTATCAAAGGCTAGAGACCGGCAAAAGTAGAATTTTGTGACGTAAACTTCGATCCGCCGGACTCAGTCCGACACAGATCGATTCTTACGTCACTCCAGATGTTCCGCACACAAGTGCGGCACAATCTGACTACTTTTGCTAGTTATCAAAAAACTAGCAGGTACGCTCGGCACTTTTACGGCCCAGCGTACCTGGTTTTCAAACCGCCACCCTGGAGGTGGCGGATCCCATAGGAATCAATGGGAGTCTGACCATAGCGAAAGTACAAGTTCACTGCTGCCAGACATCCCATTCATTCCTATGGGAACTGTCTACACCTAACACCCTAACATGTACCCCGAGTCTAAACACCCCTAATCTGTCCCCCCTACACCGCCACAACTAAATAAAGTTATTACACCCTAAACCGCCGCTCCCGGAGCCCACCGCAAGCTACTCTATACATATTAACCCCTAAACCCCTTATCCTGCCCCCCCTATAATAAAGTTATTAACCCCTATCCTACCGATCCCGCACCTCGCTGCAAATAAATAAATAGTTTAACCCCTAAACCGCCGCTCCCTGACCCTGCCGCAACCTATATTAAATTTATTAACCCCTAATCTGCCCCCCCCTACACCGTCGCCACCTATAATACATTTACTAACCCCTATCCTGCCCCAACTACACCGCCGCCACTGTAATAAATTTATTAACCCCTAAACCTAAGTCTAACACTAACCCTAACACCCCCCTAACTTAAATATTAATTAAATAAATCTAAATCATATTTCTATTATGAACTAAATTATTCCTATTTAAAACTAAATACTTACCTTTAAAATAAACCCTAATATAGCTACAATATAAATAATAATTATATTGTAGCTATCTTAGGATTTATTTTTATTTTACAGGTACCTTTCAATTTATTTTAACTAGGTACAATAGCTATTAAATAGTTATTAACTATTTAATAGCTTACCTAGCTAAAATAAAGAGAAATGTACCTGTAAAATATAAACTAACCTAAGTTACAATTACAGCTAACACTACACTATCATTAAATAAATTATTCCTATTTAAAACTAAATACTTACCTGTAAAATAAACCCTAAGATAGCTACAATATAATTAGTAATTACATTGTAGCTATCTTAGGATTTATATTTATTTTACAGGTAACTTTGTATTTATTTTAGCTAGTTAGAATAGTTATTAACTATTTAACCCCTTAATGACCACAGCACTTTTCAATTTTCTGTCCGTTTGGGACCAAGGCTATTTTTACATTTTTACGGTGTTTGTGTTTAGCTGTAATTTTCTTCTTACTCATTTACTGTACCCACACATATTATATACCGTTTTTCTCGCCACTAAATGGACTTTCTAAAAATACCATTATTATCATCATATCTTATAATTTACTATAAAAAAATATATAAAATTTGAGGAAAAATGGAAAAAAACACACTTTTTCTAACTTTGACCCCCAAAATCTGTTACATATCTACAACCACCAAAAAACACCCATGCTAAATAGTTTCTAAATTTTGTTCTGAGTTTAGAAATACCAAATGTTTACATGTTCTTTGCTTTTTTTGCAAGTTATAGGGCCATAAATACAAGTAGCACTTTGCTATTTCCAAACCACTTTTTTCCAAAATTAGCGCTAGTTACATTAGAACACTAATATCTTTCAGGAATCCCTGAATATCCCTTGACATGTATATATTTTTTTTTAGTAGACATCCCAAAGTATTGATCTAGGCCAATTTTGGTATATTTCACCGCCAAATGCAATCAAATACAAAAAATCGTTCACTTTTTCACAAATTTTTTCACAAACTTTTGGTTTCTCACTGAAATTATTTACAAACAACTTGTGCAATTATGGCATAAATGGTTGTAAATTCTTCTCTGGGATCCCCTTTGTTCAGAAATAGCAGACATATATGGCTTTGGCGTTGCTTTTTGGTAATTAGAAGGCAGCTAAATGCCACTGCGCACCACAAGTGTATTATGCCCAGCAGTTAAGGGGTTAATTAGGGAGCTTTTAGGGAGCTTGTAGGGTTAATTTTAGCTTTAGTGTAGTGTAGTAGACAACCCCAAGTATTGATCTAGGCACATTTTGGTATATTTCATGCCACCATTTCACCGCCAAATGCGATCAAATTGAAAAAAAAAGTTAAATTTTTCACAATTTTAGGTTTCTTACTGAAATAATTTACAAACAGCTTGTGCAATTATGGCACAAATGGTTGCAAATACTTGTCTGGGATCCCCTTTGTTCAGAAATAGCAGACATATATGACTTTGGCGTTGCTTTCTGGTAATTAGAAGGCCGCTAAATCCTGCTGCGCCTCACACGTGTATTATGGCTAGCAGTGAAGGGGTTAATGAGGGAGTTTGTAGGGAGCTTGCAGGGTTAATTTTAGCTTTAGTGTAGAGATCAGCCTCCCACCTGACACATCCCACCCCCTGATCCCTCCCAAACAGCTCCCTTCCCTCCCCCACCCCACAATTGTCTCCGCCATCTTAAGTACTGGCAGAAAGTCTGCCAGTACTAAAATAAAATGCTACTGTGTAGGATCCCCCCTTAGCCCCCAACCTCCCTGATCCCCCCCAAAACCGCTCTCTAACCCTTCCCTCTGCCTCATTGGGGACATCTTGGGTACTGGCAGCTGTCTGCCAGTACCCAGTTTGCAAAAAAAAGTGCTTTTTTTTTTGTTTGTTTTTTTTCTGTAGTGTAGCTTCCCCCCCCCCACACAGACAAACCCCCACCACCTTGCTGATCGTTTTTTTTTTTTTAAAACTTTTTAGCCATTTTTAACATTTGTTAACATTTTTTATTATTTGATTTTCTGTAGCGTAGCGGTTCCCACCCGCTCCCTCCCCGTGCACGCGTCCGCCCCCACCCTCCCGTGCACGTGCGCGCGTCCGTGCACGCCCCCGGCCATCCCCGCCCACGATCCCGCCCCCCCTCCACATCAGCAGGGCCATCGATGGCCGCCACCCGCCTCCCGGTCCGGCTCCCACCCACCAACGCAGTGAGCCACCGATCTCCGGTGCAGAGAGGGCAACAGAGTGGCTCTCTCTGCACCGGATGGCTTAAAAAGGTTATTGCAGGATGCCTCCATATCGAGGCATCACTGCAATAACCAGAAAGCAGCTGGAAGCGAGCGGGATCGCTTCCAGCTGCTTTCCACACCGAGGACGTGCAGGGTACGTCCTCAGGCGTTAACTGCCTTTTTTTGAGGACATACCCTGCACGTCCTCGGTCGTTAAGGGGTTAATAACTACCTAGCTAAAAGAAATACAAAATTACCTGTAAAATAAATCCTAACCTAAGTTACAATTAAACCTAACACTACACTATCATTAAATAAATTAAATAAATTAACTACAAATAACTACAATTAAATACAATTACATAAACTAACTAAAGTACAAGAAATAAAAAAAGCTAAGTTACAAAAAATAAAAAAAATAAGTTACAAACATTTAAAAAATATTACAACACTTTTAAGCTATTTACACCTAATCTAAGCCCCCTAATAAAATAACAAACCCCCCCCCAAAATAAAAAAATGCCCTACCCTATTCTAAATTTAAAAAGTTCAAAGCTCTTTTACCTTACCAGCCCTTAAAAGGGCCTTTTGTGGGGGCATGCGCCAAAGAATTCAACTCTTTTGCCGGTAAAAGAAAAATACAACCCCCCCCAACATTAAAACCCACCACCCACATACCCCTAATCTAACCCAAACCACCCTTAAAATAACCTAACACTAATCCCCTGAAGATCATCCTACCTTTAGTTGTCTTCACTCAGCCGAGTCACCGATGGAACTGAAGAGGACATCCGGACCGGCAGAAGTGATCATCCAAGGGGCGCTGAAGAAATCTTCCATCTGATGAAGTGATCCTCCAAGCGGTGCTGAAGAAATCTTCCATCCGGGCGATGTCATCTTCCAAGAGGCGCTGAAGAAGTCTTCCATCCGGGCGAGGACATCTTCGAAGCCGGGTCTTGAATCTTCATCCCGCCGACGCGGAACATCCTTCTTTCCCGACGGACTACCGACGAATGAAGGCTCCTTTAAGGGACGTCATCCAAGATGGCGTCCCTTCAATTCCGATTGGCTGATAGGATTCTATCAGCCAATCGGAATTAAGGTAGGAAAAATCTGATTGGCTGATTGAATCAGCCAATCAGATTCAAGTTCAATCCGATTGGCTGATCCAGTCAGCCAATCAGATTGAGCTCACATTCTATTGGCTGTTCCGATTATATATATTATAAAGGTAAGTATTTTGTTTTAAATAGGATTAATTTAGTTCATAATAGAAATATGATTTAGATTTATTTAATTAATATTTAAGTTAGGGGGGTGTTAGGGTTAGTGTTTTAGGGGTTAATAATTTTATTACAGTGGCGGCGGTGTAGTGGGGGGCAGGATAGGGGTTAATAAATTTATTATAGGTGGCGACGGTGTAGGGGGGGCAGGATAGGGGTTAATAAATTTAATATAGGTTGCGGAGGGTTCAGGGAGCGGCGGTTTAGGGGTTAAACTATTTATTTATTTGCGGCGAGGTGCGGGATCAGCAGGAGGAGGGTCTAGGAGCGGCGGTTTAGGGGTTAATACATTTCGCAGAGTTGCGGCAGGGTCTAGGAGTAACTTTATTTAGTTGCGGGGGGCTCCGGGGGCGCCGGTATAGGGGTAGAACAGTGCAGTTTAGTGTGAGTGCTTAGTGACAGGCTAGCAATAAAGCTGGGAAAAAGCCGAAGAGCAGCGAGATCGGATGAGTGATAACTCTCACAGTCCGCTGCTCATCGCCCCGCGGCTTTTTGACAGCTTTATTTGATAACTTAGGCAAATTTTTTCAGGTCCGAGGCGGCGATGTGAGGCGAGCTTAGGTGGGCGTATTGGGCCGGCGAAGGCAGGAAAGTTGACACGTTGATAACTACCCCCCATTAGGTTTAGGGGTTAATAAATTTAATATGGTGGCGGCGACATTGGGGACGGCAGATTGGGGTTAATAAGTGTTATGTAGGTGGCGGTGGTGTGGGGGGGGCATATTAGGGGTTAATAAGTATAATGTAGGTGTGGCGGTGTAGGGGCAGCAGATTAGGGGTTAATAAGTATAATGTAGGTGACGGCGGTGTAGGGGCAGCAGATTAGGGGTTAATAAGTATAATGTAGGTGGCGGCGGTGTAGGGGCAGCAGATTAGGGGTTAATAAGTATAATGTATGTGGCGGTGGTGTAGGGGGGCAGATAAGGGGTTAATAAGTATGATGTAGGTGGCGGCGGTGTAGGGGGCAGATTAGGGGTTAATAAGTATAATGTAGGTGGCGGCGGTGTAGGGGGCGGCAGATTAGGGGTGTTTAGACTCGGGGGTTATGTTAGGGTGTTAGGTGTAAACATAACTTTATTCTCCCATAGGAATCAATGGGATATCGGGCAGCAGCGAACATGAACTTTGCTGCTTTCCAACTCCCTTTGATTCCTATGGCATCCGCCGCCTCCAGGCGGATCGTATGTCACGTCACAATATTCTACTTTTGCCGGTTTGTAGGGTTTGATAGCTAAGGGGAATCAAGCTTGCCACAAATACGCTGCGGAATTCCAGCGTATTTGCGGTTGATGGCTTAAGTTGATGCCCAAGTGTAAACAACAATATCTTATTTCATTTAGGTAATATTTACTTGTCATAATACAACTTATATATGCAACCTAAATAAGCCTCAGTTTCCAAAAGGCTCTAATTGCTGATCTTTGTAGCCACTACAAAACCAAAATATTTAAAATATTATGATTTGAAAAAGGATACTGTACTGTTTTCTTATTACATATGGAATTGATTTTTTTAACACAAACAGATAAAATGACTGTATGCTTTAATTTAAAGGGAAAGTAAAGTTTAAATTAAACTTTCATGATTCAGGTAGGGCATGTCTTTTTAAAAAACTTTATATTTTAATTTTATCATCAAATTTGCTTTGTTCTCTTGTTATTCTTAGTTGAAGGCTAATACAAGGTAGGCTCATATGCTAATTTCTAATTACAATTTCTAAGCCCTTGAAGGCCACCTCTAATTTGAATGCATTTGACAGTTTTTCACAGCTAGAGGGTGTTAGTTCATGTGTTTCATATAGATAACACTGTGCTCATGCACGTGTTGCCTGAAATGCAAGTCTGTCAAAAGATCTAATATTAGGAGGAAGTCAGCATAAGCTTAGATACAAGGTAATTATTACAGATGTAAAAAGCATATTT
Source organism: Bombina bombina (assembly GCF_027579735.1). Classification (NCBI taxonomy): domain Eukaryota; kingdom Metazoa; phylum Chordata; class Amphibia; order Anura; family Bombinatoridae; genus Bombina; species Bombina bombina. The sequence continues at coordinate 765,994,783 of NC_069501.1, forward strand.
TTGGTTATGCAAAACTGGGGGATTGATAAATAAAGGGATTATCTATTTTTTTAAACAATAACATTATTGGTGGTTACTATCCCTTTAAAATTAAAGGCACACTGTACCCAAAAAATTTCTTTCGTGATTCAGATTGAGCATGCAATTTTAAGCAACTTTCTAATTTACTCCTATTATCAAATTTTCTTCCTTCTCTTGCTATCATTCAGCAGAGGGGGCTGTTACTAGTGGTGTTCCTCAGGGGTCAGTTCTGGGGCCTGTTTTGTTTAACATATTTATCTGCGATATCAGCAAAGGGCTACAGGGGAAAGTATGTCTCTTTGCAGATGATACAAAAATTTGCAACAGAGTGGATGTTCCAGGGGGGGTAGACAAAATGATAAGTGATATACAACAATTGGAGGATTGGACAAACGACTGGGATCTAAAGTTTAACACAGCAAAGTGTAAAATAATGCATTTAGGGAAGAAAAATCCAAATGTTAATTACAGACTCAATGACACTTTACTGACTGTTACAGACGAGGAACAGGACTTGGGAATTATTATTTCAGATGATTTAAAACTTAGTAAACAATGTAGTAATGCAGCGAGTAAGGCTAGCAGAATGCTTGGATGTATTGGTAGAGGTATTTGCAGCAGAAATAGTAAGGTTCTTATGCCACTTTATAGATCATTAGTTAGGCCTCATCTTGAGTATTGTGTGCAGTTCTGGAGACCATATCTTCAGAAGGATATTAACAAACTTGAATCTGTGCAAAGGAGGGCTACCAAAATGGTACATGGTCTAAAAAATAAAACTTACCAGGATAGGCTCAATGACCTAAATATGTATAGCTTAGAGGAGAGAAGGGAAAGAGGTGATATGATAGCAACTTTCAAGTACATTAAAGGGTTTAGTAAAACTGAGGCTGTGGGTATTTTACATAAAATGGAAAATTCAAGAACAAGGGGTCAAGCTAAAGGGTAGTAGATTCAGGAGTAATTTGAGGAAGCACTTCTTTACCGAAAGAGTGATTGATTTATGGAATAAACTTCCTCAAGAGGTAGTAGCAACAAACACTGTGGGGGACTTTAAAAATGCATGGGACAGGCATAGAGCTATCCTACGAACTAGATAAGTTTATACTGTTAGGTAAGGTCGGGCAGACTTGCTGGGCCTATGGCTCTTATCTGCCGTCAATATCTATGTTTCTATGTTTCTATGTTTCTATCATTATTTGAAAAAGAAGGCATCTAAGCTTTTTTTTGGTTTCAGTACTCTGGACAGCAATTTTTTATTGGTAAATGAATTTATCCACCAATTAGCAAGGACAACTCAGGTTGTTCACCAAAAATGGGCCGGCATCTAAACTTACATTCTTGCATTTCAAATAAAGATACCAAGAAAATGAAGAAAATTTGATAATAGGAGTAAATTAGAAAGTTGCTTAAAATTTCATGCTCAATCTGAATCACGAAAGAATTTTTTTGGGTACAGTGTCCCTTTAATTCAATTTTACATGATTTTGTTAAAATGGAATTAAAAATTAGGCAGTAATTCTGGAGATATTATTTGATAAATCTGAATTTTTTAAAAACATTTGAAATAGAAATTACAAAAAATAAATTAGACGTGCCTTGAAACATGTTTTATTTCAGTCAAATCATTAGTCACAAATTTGATTCTTCATGATGTCTCAGATCGTTTCCTCCGTGCATTTGTTTAAACTGAATTGATGCTATTCTGTCATAGACCAAATTCTTATAAATTTAGTTTAATGCTCCAAAGAGCAAGTCAGAATGCGTTGCTGTAATATATATTAACAAATTTATCCAAATAGAGTGAGGAGCAGGTTTTGTCGACATCTTGAAAACAAATGAGACACACATTATACCCAATACATACCATACTTAGCACCCACTGTACCTAGTACTCACTGTGCCTAGCACTCACTTAACCCAGCATACCTAGCACACATTGTAGCTTGCACACATTGTACCCAGCACACATTGTACCCAGCAGACATTATGCTTAGCACCTACTGTACCAGCTCATGCTATACCTAGCACATGCCGTACCCAGCACCCATCTTGCCCAGCACTTGCAGTACCTAGCACACGTTGAACCTAGTACACATGGTACTCAGCACACATGACACCTAAAACACATGATACCTAGCACGCATGATACCTAGCACACAAGATACCTAGCACACAAGATACCTAGCACACAAGATACCTAGCACACATGATACCCAGCACACATGATACCTAGCACCCACTGTACCTAGCTCACGCTATACCTAGCATACGCCGTACCCAGCACCCGCCTTGCCTAGCACACGCGGTACCTATAGCACACATTGAACCTAGCACACGCTGTGCCTCGCACACACTGTGCCTAACACACATTATACCTAGCGCCCATTATACCTTGCATACATTGCATCTAGCACACATTGTACCTAGCACACATTGTACCTAGCACACCTTGTACCTAGCACTCCTTGTACCTAGCACCTACTGTACCTAGCACCTACTGTACCTAGCACCTACTGTACCTAGCTCACGCTATACCTAGCACACAATGTGCCCAGCACCCACCTTGCCTAGCACTCGCTGCACCTAGCACACGTTGAACCTAGCACACATGGTACTTAGCACACATGGCACCTAGCACACATGAAACCTAGCTCACATTATACCTAGCACACATGATACCTAGCACACATGATACCTAGCACCCAATGCACCTAGCTCACGCTATATCTAGCACATGCCATACCCAGCACCCGCCTTGCCTAGCACACGCGGTACCTAGCACACATTGAACCTAGTGCACATTTTACCTAGCACACGCTGTGCCTCACACACACTGTGCCTAATACACATTATACCTAGCACCCATCATACCTAGCACACATTGTATCTAACATCCATTGTACCTATCACACATTGTACCTAGCACCTACTGTACCTAGCTCACGCTATACCTAGCACACACCGTGCCCAGCACCCACCACCTTGCCTAGCACACACAGTACCTAGCACACGTTGAACCTAGCACACATGGTACTTAGCACACATGACACCTAGCACACATGATACCCAGCACACATGATAACCAGCACACATGATACCCAGCACACATGATACCCAGCACACATGGTACCTAGCACACATGGTACCCAGCACACATGATAACTAGCACACATGATACCTAGTACATAATATGCCTAAGCTAAGGTATGTTGGCAATATTTAATTGGACAACATCCTCTCTAAATACTATAAGTTAGCAGGAGTACCTAACGCATACAGTACCTAACACAACCATCACCAAGCACACGCTGTACCCAGCACACATAGTACCTAGCACACCCAGTACCTAGCACACAGAGTACCTAGCACAAGCAACCCCAGGCACGAACAGCACCTAGCACACACATCACTTAGCACATACAGTATCTAGCACATACAGCACCTAGCACATACAGTACCTAGCACACACCGCACATCTAGGACACATGGTACCTAGCACACGCAGCACCTACAGCACCCATCTCTCGCACACAATACCTAGCTCAAGCGGCACCTTGATCAAATAGTACCTACCACAAACATTACCCAGCCTTGACAGTACCTATATTCAATAGCAGGCAAATTGCAAGGTGCAGGAATTTTATGTCACTAGAATTAAATCCAACATATAAAGTATAAAGAAACTTAGCAACTGATAGCTTAAGTTAAATGTTAATATAAATAAAACTATATAGTAATACAATAGGTATATACCATTACGTTGGGATAAGAAATTGCTCTTGAGCCTGTAAACAAACAGTATTGAAACAAAATATTGTACATCTATACCCAATAGTATGGAGAGTTGGGAATTCACTGGAGATAGAAAATATATATACCTGGAGGACTGCCTATTGGAAATCTAATACAACATGTTGCCTTGATGTACACAAATCACATGAAACTGGTATCTGTTTAGACATCTATACATAAAACATGTAAATACTTGTTAAACATAGAACATAGGTTAATGACCTTCCTAGAATCTAGTTTAATTGGTATCATGTGTCAGCAATGAGATCTATGGGATTACATCTATGAGATATAATAGGGAAGCAAGTACTGGGCCAAAGAGAATGGCTAAATAGGGCATAATGCACTATGGAGATTACAGTATAGATACTTTACTGTGTAATAGCTCGGTACCTCTCACCCTATCCCTGAGATACAAGCAGTGACATTAAAAGGAGGGTTAGTATCTCATTTCTAAAAATGATAATAAAATATCTGCAAAACATTTGTGCCACTATTCCTTTTGAACACATCACTTTGGGGGCCCCCCTCAAACCCCCTCGTGATAAATAAATACAGAAGTGACACTATTATAACAAGCATGGTATCTAATATCTAACCCTCAGAAATACTATGGCCTAGATTTGGAGTTCGGCGGTAGCCGTCAAAACCAGCGTTAGAGGCTCCTAACGCTGGTTTTGGCCGCCCGCTGGTATTTGGAGTCAGTGATTAAAGGGTCTAACGCTCACTTTTCAGCCGCGACTTTTCCATACCGCAGATCCCCCTACGCCATTTGCGTAGCCTATCTTTTCAATGGGATCTTCCTAACGCCGGTATTTAGAGTCGTTTCTGAAGTGAGCGTTAGAGCTCTAACGACAAAATTCCAGCCGCCTGAAAATAGCAGGAGTTAAGAGCTTTCTGGCTAACGCCGGTTTATAAAGCTCTTAACTACTGTACCCTAAAGTACACTAACACCCATAAACTACCTATGTACCCCTAAACCGAGGTCCCCCCACATCGCCGCCACTCGATTTAAATTTTTAACCCCTAATCTGCCGACCGCCACCTACGTTATACTTATGTACCCCTAATCTGCTGCCCCTAACCCCGCCGACCCCTATATTATATTTCTTAACCCCTAACTTGCCCCCCACAACGTCGCCGCAAGCTACTTAAAATAATTAACCCCTAATCTTCCGACCGCAAATCGCCGCCACCTACGTTATCCCTATGTACCCCTAATCTGCTACCCCTAACATCGCCGACCCCTATATTATATTTATTAACCCCTAATCTGCCCCCCTCAACGTCGCCGACACCTGCCTACACTTATTAACCCCTAATCTGCCGAGCGGACCTGAGCGCTACTATAATAAAGTTATTAACCCCTAATCCGCCTCACTAACCCTATCATAAATAGTATTAACCCCTAATCTGCCCTCCCTAACATCGCCGACACCTAACTTCAATTATTAACCCCTAATCTGCCGACCGGAGCTCACCGCTATTCTAATAAATGTATTAACCCCTAAAGCTAAGTCTAACCCTAACCCTAACACCCCCCTAAGTTAAATATAATTTTTATCTAACGAAATAAATTAACTCTTATTAAATAAATGATTCCTATTTAAAGCTAAATACTTACCTGTAAAATAAATCCTAATATAGCTACAATATAAATTATAATTATATTATAGCTATTTTAGGATTAATATTTATTTTACAGGTAACTTTGTAATTATTTTAACCAGGTACAATAGCTATTAAATAGTTAAGAACTATTTAATAGTTACCTAGTTAAAATAATAACAAAATTACCTGTAAAATAAGTCCTAACCTAAGATATAATTAAACCTAACACTACCCTATCAATAAAATAATTAAATAAACTACCTACAATTACCTACAATTAACCTAACACTACACTATCAATAAATTAATTAAACACAATTCCTACAAATAAATACAATTAAATAAACTAGCTAAAGTACAAAAAATAAAAAAGATCTAAGTTACAGAAAATAAAAAAATATTTACAAACATAATAAAAATATTACAACAATTTTAAACTAATTACACCTACTCTAAGCCCCCTAATAAAATAACAAAGCCCCCCAAAATAAAAAATTCCCTACCCTATTCTAAATTAAAAAAGTTACAAGCTCTTTTACCTTACCAGCCCTGAACAGGGCCCTTTGCGGGGCATGCCCCAAGAATTTCAGCTCTTTTGCCTGTAAAAGAATAAATACAATACCCCCCCCCCAACATTACAACCCACCACCCACATACCCCTAATCTAACCCAAACCCCCCTAAAATAAACCTAACACTAAGCCCCTGAAGATCTTCCTACCTTGTCTTCACCATACCAGGTTCACCGATCCGTCCTGAAGAGCTCCTCCGATGTCCTGATCCAAGCCCAAGCGGGGGCTGAAGAGGTCCATGATCCGGTCAAAGTCTTCATCCAAGATGGGGGAAAAGAGAAGAGGATCTTCCATCCGATTGAAGTCATCATCCAGGCGGCATCTTCGATCTTCTTCCATCCGGAGCGAAGCGGCAGGATCCTGAAGACATCCAGCGCGGAACATCCATCCGGACCGACGACTGAACGACGAATGACTGTTCCTTTAAGGGACGTCATCCAAGATGGCATCCCTCGAATTCCGATTGGCTGATAGGATTCTATCAGCCAATCGGAATTAAGGTAGGAATTTTCTGATTGGCTGATGGAATCAGCCAATCAGAATCAAGTTCAATCCGATTGGCTGATCCAATCAGCCAATCAGATTGAGCTCGCATTCTATTGGCTGATCGGAACAGCCAATAGAATGCGAGCTCAATCTGATTGGCTGATTGGATCAGCCAATCGGATTGAACTTGATTCTGATTGGCTGATTCCATCAGCCAATCAGAAAATTCCTACCTTAATTCCGATTGGCTGATAGAATCCTATCAGCCAATCGGAATTCGAGGGACGCCATCTTGGATGACGTCCCTTAAAGGAACAGTCATTCGTCGTTCAGTCGTCGGTCCGGATGGATGTTCCGCGCTGGATGTCTTCAGGATCCTGCCGCTTCGCTCCGGATGGAAGAAGATCTAAGATGCAGCCTGGATGATGACTTCAATCGGATGGAAGATCCTCTTCTGCCCCGCTTGGATGAAGACTTTGACCGGATCATGGACCTCTTCAGCCCCCGCTTGGGCTTGGATCAGGACATCGGAGGAGCTCTTCAGGACGGATCGGTGAACCTGGTATGGTGAAGACAATGTAGGAAGATCTTCAGGGGCTTAGTGTTAGGTTTATTTAAGGGGGGTTTGGGTTAGATTAGGGGTATGTGGGTGGTGGGTTGTAATGTTGGGGGGGGGGTATTGTATTTATTCTTTTACAGGCAAAAGAGCTGAAATTCTTGGGGCATGCCCCGCAAAGGGCCCTGTTCAGGGCTGGTAAGGTAAAAGAGCTTGTAACTTTTTTAATTTAGAATAGGGTAGGGAATTTTTTATTTTGGGGGGCTTTGTTATTTTATTAGGGGGCTTAGAGTAGGTGTAATTAGTTTAAAATTGTTGTAATATTTTTATTATGTTTGTAAATATTTTTTTATTTTCTGTAACTTAGATCTTTTTTATTTTTTGTACTTTAGCTAGTTTATTTAATTGTATTTATTTGTAGGAATTGTGTTTAATTAATTTATTGATAGTGTAGTGTTAGGTTAATTGTAGGTAATTGTAGGTAGTTTATTTAATTATTTTATTGATAGGGTAGTGTTAGGTTTAATTATATCTTAGGTTAGGACTTATTTTACAGGTAATTTTGTTATTATTTTAACTAGGTAACTATTAAATAGTTCTTAACTATTTAATAGCTATTGTACCTGGTTAAAATAATTACAAAGTTACCTGTAAAATAAATATTAATCCTATAATAGCTATAATATAATTATAATTTATATTGTAGCTATATTAGGATTTATTTTACAGGTAAGTATTTAGCTTTAAATAGGAATCATTTATTTAATAAGAGTTAATTTATTTCGTTAGATAAAAATTATATTTAACTTAGGGGGGTGTTAGTGTTAGGGTTAGACTTAGCTTTAGGGGTTAATACATTTATTAGAATAGCGGTGAGCTCCGGTCGGCAGATTAGGGGTTAATAATTGAAGGTAGGTGTCGGCGATGTTAGGGAGGGCAGATTAGGGGTTAATACTATTTATTATAGGGTTAGTGAGGCGGATTAGGGGTTAATAACTTTATTATAGTAGCGCTCAGGTCCGCTCGGCAGATTAGGGGTTAATAAGTGTAGGCGGGTGTCGGCGACGTTGAGGGGGGCAGATTAGGGGTTAATAAATATAATATAGGGGTCGGCGATGTTAGGGCAGCAGATTAGGGGTACATAGGGATAAGGTAGGTTGCAGCGGTTTACGGAGCGGCAGATTAGGGGTTTAAAAAAATATGCAGGGGTCAGCGATAGCGGGGGCGGCAGATTAGGGGTTAATAAGTGTAAGGCTAGGGGTGTTTAGACTCGGGGTACATGTTAGAGTGTTAGGTGCAGACGTAGGAAGTGTTTCCCCATAGGAAACAATGGGGCTGCGTTAGGAGCTGAACGCTGCTTGTTTTTTTTCAGCTCAAACAGCCCCATTGTTTCCTATGGGGGAATCGTGCACGAGCACGTTTTTGAGGCCGGCCGCGTCCGTAAGCAACTCTGGTATCGAGAGTTGCATTTGCGGTAAAAATGCTCTACGCTCCTTTTTTGGAGCCTAACGCAGCATTTGATTAAACTCTCGATACCAGAGTTAAATTTATGGTGCGGCCAGAAAAAAGCCCGCGGAGCGTTAGCAGCCCTTTTACCGCCGAACTCCAAATCTAGGCCTATATCACTAGAAGGGTTTATACATTATGTTCAATATGGATAACTGTATCTTAGTATTATAGCCAAAATGTAGCTTACTGTAATACAATATAATTTGAAATATATAGAACAAAACTAAGTAAGATGTCATCTCTGTGCATATTATGCTATGCAGTGCCAAATAAACCTTTAGAGAATAACTGATTGTCATTCGGCTTGTATATGTGTTAAGAAGGCAGAAGCCAGGGTGCTGTTATAAGAGATAGTGTTCTGAAGGGTTTCTGCGATAAAGCTGACAATCAACTCTGTGTTGCTCCGGTGGTCATATATCTGCTGATGCCCTGGAGGACCCGGCAGTGTAGATGGCTGCAGCCCAGGGAGGCAGATAGGGTAGGTCCAGGAACTGGAGAGGTGGAGAGCCATATCTCCTATTCTCTTCAGGAGCAAGTGAATGGCATGGCTTTTGACCTTTGTTATCTCAGTCTGCAGTGTGTCTGCCGTAAGGTCCCTCCTAGGAGGGTTGTGAATGCGGCTCTCTGAGTGCAGCAACCGGCCTTATTAGACCAAACCTATATGCCGACCTATGTCACCACATTATGTGCAGTCAGGACCCGGTTGGATAACTAGCGAGCAGCTCCTTCCTTGACTGCTAACTGAGGTTTATCCAGCAGGCAGGTGTAATCACTGGAAGATTAGTCTAATGCACTACAGATTGTAGGATTGATTTTCAATGCGTAGCTCCGTCTCCATCATAAGACTCCAATCTTTTCCCTTAGTGAGCCTCAGGGCTGGGTAAAATGGCCTCCGTTCCCGCCACCAGACTTTATTCTCCATGGGCTCCTCTTGCTTAACCAGGGGAATTTTAAATTGTTTTCCCTAGAAGTTTGTCACTGTGTTAGGCAGTCTGAGATGATGTAGGATGTAGTCCGGTAAGTAATATGTTCTCTGTACTGTTCAGCAAATGTCTACCTCCCTTTTCTCATGACACCGAAATTGCTGGTCAATTTTAGCAAAAGCCGCTTCATACGGGAGCACTATCACCTCTTCTCCTCGATTCCAGATAGTCACTGGACCCGGAGCGGAGCCCCGACCCTCCGGTGTTCACAAAGTGCACACAAACTGTCATCTTCACTGGGGTGGACTCGTCCTTATGTGCTGTGTTGCGGCCCTCAATCTAGTTGGTGGGCAATGATAAAGGAGCACTCACAATGTCGACTATTGAAGGAATAGATTATTTCACCATCAGGCACTTAACCCTTTGCAGGGATAGGCACGGACCAAGGCTGTGGCAGACATTTTTCAAAGTACAGATATTAGTGAAGGACACTAAGGTAAATTTCAAATTAAAAACATCAAAAAACACTCTCTTTACAGAGAGGGTAGTGGATACATGGTGGAATAACCATCCAGCAGAAGTAGTAGAGACAGTGAAGTAGTTTAAACATGCATGGGATAGGCATAAGGTTATGCTAGATATAAGATAAGTCTAGGAACTAATGAAAGTATTCAGAAAATTGGGCAGACTAGACAGGCCAAATGGTTCCTATCTGCCGACATATTCTATGTTTCTATAAGTCCGGAGAGCGACACTTTGCTATCAAATGGGCTGCATGTTGGATGCCCCTGGTCTACTTCCACAAGTACAAATTAGTCATCTAATCAAACAAGTTTAAAATAACATTTATATAAAGACTGCTTGTGGTATTACCTTTTATTTTGTTATATTGAGAGTCTGCAACTCCTGACCAAACCCACCCACCTTGATATTAATTGCATGATCATCATGGTTGGTTACTTACTCGGTTACGTAAGGTTTGTCAGAGTAGGCAGCAGTCCTCTACACACAGACACCAGCACCACGCTGCAGCACAGATCAAGGAATTGGGATGGGTCACGACTCATGGTTAGTTGACTGCAGGCAGCTTGCTTCTTCCCTCACTTTCACGCTACTAAGCGTGGCACCGCTTGGATCAAGGAGGAGTGAGGACCAGCATTCATCTGTCCTACTCCTCCCTCCCCTCCACAAAACATGTGGCGGATACTGCAAGGGCCAGTCACAGACACCAGTGTCCGTGTATGGACACCTTGCCTATCCCTGACCCTTTGTCACTTCAGGGTGCTGTTTTTATAAGGTTTTGTGGAAATTAATACACTATTTAATGTTAAATGGGGCCAGAATGTGAAGAGCTCCACAAAGTTGTGACTGTTCAGTTTGGTGGCTGGCTCCACCCCCTCCACTATTGTTTTTGTCAGTAAAAAGCTTAAATGTCATTACAGACTGTTGCATTGAGCCATGATGGGATTTTAAGAAAACATTAACCTCGTTCTTTTTTGACAGACTCATAGATGACCTCTTCATTGGCAATGAGCTTCACTTCTGCATTCTCATGCTGCTGGGGCATGTCTGGCTTCTTATATAGCAATAGCCTAATGGTAAAAGGATATGGTGTGTTTCTGCTTCCCCTACAGTTTCTCTATTAGCCCTTTTTTGTGTGATGTTCTAGGAACATGTGTTATTTTCATCCATCTAAGCTTACTAACTTTAGGGTTTTACTAGAAAAAATAATATTTTACAGACAAAACTTTTGGCATATAGCGTTTGGCAATTTTGGTGGCACACCCACAATTGATTTTTAGCCACAGCAAGTTTGGGAATACACATTTACATTACATATACATCTACAGAATAAAAAGAAAAGGTGTCTGTAAAAATTGTTTCTGAAGTATATCAGCCTGATCCCACCTGAAATGATAAGTCCAGCCTCAAATACCAGGAAATTCTCATCTGAACAAGGGAAATGGCAACCCCAGATGATCATTTTGTAATTATTTTATTAGAAAAATAATCACAAATATAGAGTAAAATCATAATAACACATGCAAACAAAATATCTCTTTTTGCAATAACTGAAATATAGATCCAAACTTTTGTCATCAGAAAGAATTCAAAATGCAAACATAAAACATCACACAGAATAAATTAAACATAATTCAAACAAAAAAAACTGGGGAAAAAAATCAAATCCTTCCACTTCTTCATCTTCTGGAAGCTTTCGGAATCTAATTCCCCATATTGCCTCTTGTCAAAAGAGAAATACAAAAACAACTTCCCACTGATCATGCCCACACAGTAACGTACACTAACTACCTCTTTCTTAAAAATCAATATATTGCACACATCCACAACATCTCCTTCACACAACATGCTAACAACCATATTAATCTTGCTTTCTCCTTATCCACACCACTTTCACTCAAACCATACATCATCATATTAAAAGTAAAAAACTGCACTCCAGTCAGACCCTTAATCATCCTACTCAAACTTCTCCACACATCCCTAGCATGCTAACAATTCCAAAACAAATGAATAACACTCTCACTTTGACAACAACCATCTCTAGGACACACTTCTGAAGCCACTAAACAATGCACTCTATGAAAATCCCTTGTCGGCAAACACTTATGCACACTCATCCAACTAATATCTTTCTACCTATTCATCAAATGCTTGTTACACACATTTTTCCACACCAACAAACATTCCTTCTCGTTCAAACCCTCAATCAACTCAAGAACCTTCTTCTCCAACATTTTTAACACCATTCTATTTCCACACCACATCTCCCTACTAACATTCTCCAAACCATATTTTTTAATCCAACATTCCACCATTACATAAAACTACAGAACAGCAAAACATACTAGTTTCTTTCTTTAAATTTTAAATAAACGATATTGTCTTAAAACATTTCCACAAGCGTACTTTACCATAAAACCATCCATGCTATCCTAACTACTCAGAACCACACACCTAATAACATATTTTACAGCCAAGAATCTCTGCATATCAGGAAAACCCTTACCACCAACATTCTCACTCTTAACTTCAATATCTCTTTTCAAAAGCTCGATACCACAACTCCAGAAACAAAGGGAAAAAAAACTCTCAACATTTTCCTAAAAATTCTCTCAGGAGGAGGAAAAACTAAAGCTAAATATTACATAATAGGGACTAAAACAGATTTAATAACTAAAATGTTCCCTTCCAAAGATAGAATCATTAAATAACAAAACTGAAGTTTTCTACTCAGTTTATCCAAAACATTCTCACAACATTCCAAGCCTTTCAAATTCACATCAAATTTCACCCCCAACACCTCAATTGCACCATCAGTCACTGGCCATTCACACGAATCAATCTCTCTATCACTACCAAAAACTTCCACTTTCTACTTATTTCAATTAATTCTGAAACCACTAGCCATACAAAAACATTCAACCAACGTTTTCACCCTCCTCAAAACAGCTTGAGTTTCACATACCAAACTCACATCATCCATATACCCAATCACTTTCAAACACCTTCCATTACTGCCAGGAACACTCACACCTCTAACTAATTTATCCTTCCTCAAACTAGTTAACAATGGCTCAAAGTCAAAAAACCATTAACCAATCAGCCAATAGAATGCAAGTTCAATCCTGTTGGCTAATTGCATCAGCCATTATGATTTTTTCTACCTTAATTCCGATTGGCTGATAGAATTCTACCAGCCAATCGGAATCTAAGGGACGCCATCTTGGATGACGTCACTTAAAGATACCTTCATTTTGTTTTAGTCGTCGGCAGAAGAGGATGCTCCGCATCGGAATGTTTTGAAGATGGACCCGCTCCGCGCCGGATGGATGAAGATAGAAGATGCCGTCTGGATGAAGACTTCTGTCCACCTGGAGGACCACTTCTGCCCGGCTTGGATGAAGACTTCTGCCCATCTGGAGGACCACTTCTGCCCTGCTTGGATGACGACTTCTGCCCGTCTGGAGGACCACTATTTTTTAGATTAGGGTTTGGGCCGCAAAAGAGCTAGCTGCCCTTTTAAGGGCAATGCCCATCCAAATGCCCTTTTCAGGGCAATGGGGAGCTTAGTTTTTATTAGATAGTATTTTATTTGGGGGGTTGGTTGTTTGGGTAGTGGGTTTTACTGTTGGGGGTTGTTTGTATTTTTTTTTTTTACAGGTAAAAGAGCTGATTACTTTGGGGCAATGCCCTGCAAAAGGCCCTTTTAAGGGCTATTGGTAGTTTAGTTTAAGCTAGGTTTTTTTTTATTTTGGGGGGCTTTTTTATTTTAATAGGGCTATTAGATTAGGTGTAATTAGTTTAAATTTCTGTAATTTGTTTATTATTTTCTGTAATTTAGTGGGGGGGGGGGGGGTTTGTACTTTAGATAATTTAATTTAGGTAATTGTATTTAATTTAGTTAATTTATTTAATTATAGTGTAGTGTTAGGTGTTAGTGTAACAGGTTAGGTTTTATTTTACAGGTAAATTTGTATTTATTTTAGCAATGTAGTTATTAAATAGTTAATAACTATTTAATAACTATTCTACCTAGTTAAAATAAATACAAACTTGCCTGTAAAATAAAAATAAATCCTATACTAGCTACAATGTAACTATTAGTTATATTGTAGCTAGCTTAGGGTTTATTTTACAGGTAAGTATTTAGTTTTAAATAGGAATAATTAGGAATTAGTTAATGATAGGGCTATTTATTTAGATTTATTTAAATTATATTTAAGTTAGTGGGTGTTTAGGGTTAGACTTAGGTTTAGGGGTTAATAACTTTAATATAGTAGCGGCAACGTTGGGTGCGGCAGATTAGGGGTTAATAAGTGTAGGTAGGTGGCGGCGACATTAGGGGCGGCAGATTAGGGGTTAATAAATATAGTGTAGGTGTCAGAGATGTTGGGGGCATCAGATTAGGGGTTCATAAGTATAATGTAGGTGGCGGCGGTGTCCGGAGCAGCAGTTTAGGGGTTAATAAGTATAATATAGGTATCGGCGATGTCAGGGGTGGCAGATTAGGGGTTAATAAGTGTAAGATTAGGGGTGTTTAGACTCTGGGTTCATGTTAGGGTGTTAGGGTAAAACATAACTTTTATTTCCCCATAGGAATCAATGGGGCTGCGTTAGTGAGTTTTACGCTGCTTTTTTGCAGGTGTTAGACTTTTTTTCAGCCGGATCTCCCCGTTGATCCCTATGGGGAAATCGTGCACGAGCACGTTACACCAGCTCACCACTGACTTAAGCAGCGCTGGTATTGGAGTGAGATTTGGAGCTAAATTTTGCTCAACGCTCACTTTTTGTCTATTAACAACAGGTTTCTGAAAACTCGTAATACCAGCGCTGTATGTAAGTGAGTGGTGAGAGAAAACTGCTCGTTAGCACCGCATAGCCTCTAACGCAAAACTCGTAATCTAGGCGTAAGGTTTTTATTTAAAGTGTAATGTAATATTTAAGCATTTCTCTATAATTTCGAAATTTATTATATACTCCAGGAATAAACATAACACCTGTGATTGTTTATGGTATTAAGGTTTAAACGTGCAATACAGAGACAGATTTAGCTGTTGTGATATATAACCTCTTTATTAAACTTTAAATTATATAAAACCAAGTTACATGAACAAACAGAAGTGCAACTTTAAAATATATAAAAAAAAAAACCTGTAAACTGTATTGGCTGTAATTCCATTGCACATATTACCCGACATAAAAACTTTAACATTTCTCTGTTAATAATTAAAAAAAGTATCAAGTAACTCAACACAACAGGCACAGCATAACTTAAACCCATACTCGTGGGTTATTCTTATTTCTATAGGAAGAATCAATTGATTGTTCACAGATTCAAAACATTTTCGGCAACTAAATTAACACTGCTCTATAACTTCCAGACTCATTATATACTCCCGGAGTAAAGGTTTATTAACCATTAGACAGCTTAAGGGATGAGCTGTGATTGAATTCTTTGGATTTTAAGCATGTTTTATATTTTGAATAAACCTTTGACTTTTTAACTTAAGCGCTAAGTTTAACCCGCTGGTGTTCTAAAGTTTTCTGTGTTACCTTTATTAACCAATAACCTGCTTTTATTTATGGTATTAATGTTCGAACATGCAATACAGATTTAATAGATTTAACTGCTTTAGTATATAACATGTTTTTATTTATCTTAAAATTAAATAATAAAGTTTCGTAAAAAGCCTTGCTTTTTTTTTTTTTTTTTTTTACAAAAGAGCAGTTATTAAATATGGATTTTTTCTAACACCTTGCATAAAGTGTTAATTTTGACAGCAAATTTTGATTTAGTTTTAGCCATAGTCTTTTGACTAAAATGTCATTTTGATTTAGTTTTAGTCATAGACGTTTGACTAAAAGGCCACTTTAGTTTTAGTCATATTTTAGGCATCAGAATTTCTTTAGTTTTATTGTCATTTTAGTCTAGTTTTAGTCGACAAAATTAACACTGCCACAGAATATTACGTAGTAACAACAAACTTTCAGAAATTTGATGCCCAGGAACAGCACACACTTGCTCTTCACCCACAACCTTACCGATCACTCCACGTATTCTATTTGCCAACACCTTTGCAATAACCTTATAGTCAACATTCAACAATGAGAACAGCCTCCAAATCCTCAAATCTCTCTTGCCACCCTTTATAAATAACAAAACAATCAAACCTTTTCCTCAGTGACACAATCACAACCAGGTACCTCCCTATTCTTAAAACTCCTAACAACCTTGACAATCTCATCTAAATGTACATCCCTTTCTAACAAATCATCATATTTTTCCAACTTAACCTCAATGTCTTCCAACAACTCCTTTTCCAATGAAACATCTCTTGTCTTTTCTTTATACAGCTCACTATAAAACTCACAAACTTCACACAAAACACGATCCATACCATTAACTTCAAACTCATCCTTATCGAAAACACTAACAAATCCAGTCTTTCCTTCAAAACCTTTCTAAAAAAAGTATTTACTCCAAGACTCGTCCTTTTCTATTTTCTCCAATCTTGCCATTAAAACAATTTTCATTCCTTTTTCATGCATACATTTTTAAATTATCTTTCTTGCTTCAGCGATTTCCTCATGCACATCAATACCACAATTTTTCAATTCATACAAATACAACCTCAGATATCATTTATCATACAACCCCCTTTCCATTCTAGCCTTCTCAGAGGGTTTCTTAATAATAAAAAAAACCTCTTTATTTTCACCTTCAACCATTCCCACAACATAAGCACACGCCACCTTTCATACATCCAAACAAACTGATGCTTAATCTTCTCATCTTCTAACAAACTCACAGTTTCCAAACACCCTTACCATACTTTATTTTCAAATCACAATTCACCTTACACATCAAAAGGGCATGATCCGTAAAGGGCATCTGCTTCAAAGAAAAATAAACAACACCTAGAAATTTAGATAAAAAACAAAAAACTATTTGAGATTTTATCTAACCACTATAACTAAAATGTAAGGTTTCTAAATTAAGCAAATGTTCTACCTTGTTTGGAGAAGAATATACATTAAACAAACAAAAAACAATCCCACAAAAACTAAAACTAACCAAAATAACCTGCCTTGGGACAATATAAACTACATTATGGATTGAAAAGCAAAACCCCTTAATCAAACCCTCCCCCATCCCTATCAGAACAACAAGACCATACTTTAGGACCATATTTCCAGTCAGCACATTTAGGATGTCCAGAGAGACCACATTCCTGCAAAAAAATTAAGAAAAACTAAAAAAATAATTAACATCAGGACTTCTTCTTTCCTTTCATTTTCTTAGGACTTGAAGGAGATCCTTTTAATCTGACCTAATATGCTCCTCCTTACCAGCCTCATAACCAGTAACTTAAGCAAGTTGTTTCACGTCTCTTTTATCTAGATAACCAACAGAAGAGGCACCAGCAAAGTTAACAACACACTGGATTGAGAAACAGGGAACATTTTTAGTAGTGACAGAAGGAAACTCTGAAATAAAAGAGTCAGCATCACTTCCAGTATCTGGATTTGCGCTCTCAAATACTGGAAGATCCAAATCAGGACTCTCCCATAAGAATAAGAATCTCCACCTTTTTTCCGCTTTGAGGCAGATTTCTATTCTGCATTGTACATATTCTCCTCAGAGCCAGAGAACACAACAGCAAACCAGTCAATGTTCTCCCATTCACCAAGAACAGCATCAGGAGCAGGATCACCAGATGACTCAGTAAAGGAACAGCAATGGTATCCTCCATATAGGTGGGCAACAGGGCTTGCAGAACATTAGAAGCAGCTAACACATTAGATGTAGCAAGATCTTCCTCCTGTAGATTAGATTGGGCTTCTTCTATTTTCTCAGCCACCCCCCTTATAGCAGCAGGAGCCCAAATCCGAAGTGAAAGGACACCACGCCAAAGGGGAAACTCTCCACACAGCAAATCTTTCAGCCAAGACCAAGCACAGAATACTGCACTTGATCCCAGTCAAAAGCTCAAGAAGCGACCTCAGATGATCATTTCGGCCTTCATTTGGTCTTATCAGTAAGGTGCAGCCATATCCCTCTAAACACATTGGCAAGGAGACCATGTCTGGTTTCCCCCATCACCCTTAGGAAGACTTTCCCCAGTGTCATAATACAAATATAAGCAGAAAGAGAAGCAGTCTGCCAGGAATGAACAACAGCTCAGTGGCTTGTTCTATGACCCAAATACCACCTGGGAGTAACTTATTTTAGCCCAATTGTGCTTTTCACGGAGGAAAACTTTCCTGAAGTATATCGGTCTGATCCCACCTAAAAAGGTCAGTCCACTATCCAAGATCATAGTTTCAACTTCCTTTGGGCCTAATCAGTGAGATGCAGCCATATCCCTCTAAGCACATTGGGCAAGGAGTCCACATCTGATTTCCCCCATCACCCTTAGGAAGACTTTCCCTAGGGTAATAACACAAATACAAAGGAATAGATACATATTGTTCCAAAATACCTTCTGATATATGTAGAAATAAGTATTTATGAATAAATAGAACATATTCTGCTATGTGAAGAACATTGAAATGTGAAATATTAATATTTTCTTGTCGGTTTAGCTCAGTCTAGAAAATGTGAATGGGTATGCTCATGAGCAGATTCTCGCCCCCCCCCCCCAACACACACTTTTCATGCTCCATTGAAGTCTATGGGGGAATATGTTTACACGGTTGCAATATTCTAACTTCAGCTTTCTGTGCCTCAGGTTAGCGTGCAATCAAAAACGTTTTAATACGAGGGCAAAAAAAGTTAGAGCACGAGTAATAAATACCAATCTACTCCTAATTGTTTGGAGGAATTATTAATTATTGCTATTAACTTTGGGACATTTTATAGGTATTACAGTTTTATTATTAAAAATTACCATGCATATATCAGAGTGTCTTTCACATACAAAAATGTTGTGCCTGTTCATGTTACAATATTATTTTATTAAATAATGTAACTCTTTTTTAATTCCTTTGGCTTATTTTCTATGGCCTAGATGGAATCAGCCAATCAGAATCAAGTTCAATCCGATTGGATGATCCAATCAGCCAATCAGATTGAGCTCGCATTCTATTGGCTGATCGGAACAGCCAATAGAATGCAAGCTCAATCTGATTGGCTGATTGGATCAGCCAATCGGATTGAACTTGATTCTGATTGGCTGATCCATCAGCCAATCAGAATATTCCTACCTTAATTCTGATTGGCTGATAGAATCCTATCAGCCAATCGGAATTCGAGGGACGCCATCTTGGATGACGTCATTTAAAGGAACCGTCATTCGTCGTTCAGTCATCGGCCAGGATGGATGTTCCGCGTCGGAGGTCTTCAGGATGCTGCCACTCCGCTCCGGATGGATGACGATAGAAGATGCCTCTTGGATGAAGACTTCAATCGGATGGAAGACCTCTTCTGCCCCGCTTGGATGAAGACTTCTACCGGATGGAGGACCTCTTCTTGCTCCGCTTGGATGAAGAATTTGGCTCGGCTGGGTGAAGACGACTCAAGGTAGGGAGATCTTCAGGGGCTTAGTGTTAGGTTTATTTAAGGGGGGTTTGGGTTAGATTTGGGGTATGTGGGTGGTGGGTTGTAATGTTGGGGGGGGGGTATTGTATGTTTCTTTTTACAGGCAAAAGAACTGAACTTCTTGGGGCATGCCCCGCAAAGGGCCCTGTTGAAGGCTGGTAAGGTAAAAGAGCTTTGAACTTTAGTAATTTAGAATAGGGTAGGGCATTTTTTTATTTTGGGGGGCTTTGTTATTTTATTAGGGGGCTTAGAGTAGGTGTAATTAGTTTAAAATTGTTGTAATATATTTCTAATGTTTGTAAATATTTTTTTATTTTTTGTAACTTAGTTCTTTTTTATTTTTTGTACTTTAGTTAGTTTATTTCATTGTATTTATTTGTAGATATTGTATTTAATTAATGTATTGATAGTGTAGTGTTAGGTTTAATTGTAGATAATTGTAGGTATTTTATTTAATTTATTTATTGATAGTGTAGTGTTAGGTTTAATTGTAACTTAGGTTAGGATTTATTTTACAGGTAAATTTGTAATTATTTTAACTAGGTAGCTATTAAATAGTTCTTAACTATTTAATAGCTATTGTACCTGGTTAAAATAAATACAAAGTTACCTGTAAAATAAATATTAATCCTAAAATAGCTATAATATAAATATAATTTATATTGTAGCTATATTAGGATTTATTTTACAGGTAAGTATTTAGCTTTAAATAGGAATAATTTATTTAATAAGAGTTAATTAATTTCGTTAGATTAAAATTATATTTAATTTAGGGGGGTGTTAGTGTTAGGGTTAGACTTAGCTTTAGGGGTTAATACATTTATTAGAATAGCAGTGATCTCCAGTCGGCAGATTAGGGGTTAATAATTGAAGTTAGGTGTCGGCGATGTTAGGGAGGGCAGATTAGGGGTTAATACTATTTATTATAGGGTTACTGAGGCGGATTAGGGGTTAATAACTTTATAATAATAGCGGTGCGGTCCGCTCGGCAGATTAGGGGTTAATAAGTGTAGGCAGGTGGAGGCGACGTTGTGGGGGGCAGATTAGGGGTTAATAAATATAATATAGGGGTCGGCAGTGTTAGGGGCAGCAGATTAGGGGTACATAGGGATAATGTAAGTAGCGACGGTTTACGGAGCGGCAGATTAGGGGTTAATAATAATATGCAGGGGTCAGCGATAGCGGGGGCGGCAGATTAGGGGTTAATAAGTGTAAGGTTAGGGGTGTTTAGACTCGGGGTACATGTTAGAGTGTTAGGTGCAGACATAGGAAGTTTTTCCCCATAGACAACAATGGGGCTGCGTTAGGAGCTGAACGCGGCTTTTTTGCAGGTGTTAGTTTTTTTTTCAGCTCAAACAGCCCCATTGTTTCCTATGGGGGAATCGTGCACAAGCACGTTTTTGAGGCTGGCCGCGTCCGTAAGCAACTCTGGTATCGAGAGTTGCAGTGGCGTTAAATATGCTGTACGCTCCTTTTTTGGAGCCTAACGCAGCCATTCTGTGGACTCTCAATACCAGAGTTATTTTAAAGATGCGGCCAGAAAAAAGCCAGCGTTAGATACGTGGGTCATTACCGACAAAACTCTAAATCTAGCCGTATGAAAATATTATCTAAAACTTTATATTTTAAATTCTAAAATAACATTTAAAGTGCAAAATTTGTTGAAATTAATATTGCATTTAGAATTAATTCACATATAATACTTTAAAATCTTAAAGTGTAATTTATTGAGTAGTCTTGATTAAAGAAAACCTAATATGCAACTCATAAACTAGGATTTCATTAAACATTTGTCTACTGCTCCTGTTTTAGTTTTGCTGGTAGAAATGAAAAGAAACTTCCATTTAAACTATCTGCCTTGTCAAGTATCTAACAAAGACTTACTGCTGCAGTCTAGAATATTTACCTATGAATAATGACAAGGGATTATTAATCAGAGACTGCTGAGAGTAAATCAGGGGCTCGATCCGATATAGATCGTAGTTTGCGGCGCAAGTGAGGGAACCCGCGTCGCCCGCAGTTTCAGCTCGCAACTCGAGCTATCCCATATACTGCGCCGTCAGATGCTAAAGTGCCGTAAGTCTGATAAACCAGCGATGTCCAGAAATCTGCGCAAGTACAAATTTCTGGCGTCGCCAGTGACTTGCGGCACGTTAGAAACTGCCGGCGCCTACAAAACCTGACTAAAGTCTAAATCACCAGCACTGTCTAACACGCCTCCCTAACATAGCCCGACAAGTCTAACACGCCTCCCTAACATAGCCCGACACATCTAACCCTCTATCCGCTATCCCCCCTCACTATCCTAACAATAAAATATGTATTAACCCCTAAACCGCCGCTCCCGGAGCCCGCCGCAACCTAATACAATTATTAACCCCTAAACCGCCGCCAGCTATATTAAAACTATAACCCCCCTAAAGTGAGCCCCTAACACCGCCACCATCTACCTTACCTACCCCCTAAAGTGAGCCCCTACCCCGCCGCTATCTATTGTAAAATTATTAACCCCTAATCTAATCCCACTATACCGCCGCCAGCTATATTAAATTATTTAACCCCTGAAATACTAAACTATCCCTACCACTAAACCTAAGTCTAACCCTACAAATAGCCCTGAAAAGGGCATTTTGCATGGCATTGCCCCAAAGTAACAGCTCTTTTGCCAGCCCTTAAAAGGGCTTTTTGCGGGGCATGCCCCAAAGAATTCAGCTCTTTTGCCAGCCCTTAAAAGGGTCTTTGGCGGGGCTTTTGGCGGGGCTTTGTCACAAAGTAAACTGCTCTTTTGCCTACAATCTACATCCCCCTACAATGCGGCCACCTATAATAAATGTATTAACCCCTAATCTAATCCCCCTACACCGCCGCCAGCTATATTAACTATATTAACCCTAATTATATTAGGGTTAATATAGTTATTATATTATATATATATTAACTATATTAACCCTAATTATATATAATATAACTATATTAACTATAATATACTATACTTAGGGTTAATATAGATAATATAGCTGGCGGCGGGGTAGGTAGATTAAATAAGGGGTTAATAATTTTAATATAGATGGCGGCGGTGTAAGGGGTTCACATTAGGGGATAGATCAGTTAGATGGTGGCGGTTTTAGGGGCTCACAGTAGGGGGTTAGTTTATGTAGATGGCGGCGGTTTAGGGATTAAATAATTTATTAGGGATTGCGGCGGGGAATGCCCTACCCTATTCTAAATTAAAAAAGTTCAAAGCTCTTTTACCTTACCAGCCCTGAAAAGGGCCATTTGCGGGGCATGCCCCAAAGAATTCAGCTCTTTTGACTGTAAAATAAAACATACAATACCCCCCCAACATTACAACCCACCACCCACATACCCCTAATCTAACCTAAACCCCCCTTAAATAAACCTAACACTAAGCCCCTGAAGATCTCCCTACCTTGTCTTCACCACGCTGGGTCCCGATCTGTCCAGAAGAGCCTCCGAAATCTTCATCCAAGCCCAAGCAGGGGCTGAAGAGTGACGTCCATCCTCCGGCTGAAGTCTGGATCCAAGAGGCAAATGAAGAAGTTCATCTTCGGGAAGAAATCTTCATCCTATCCGGGCAGAAGAGGACATCCGGACCGGCAAACATCTTCATCCAAGCCGCATCTTCTATGTTGTTCCATCGGATGACGAGAGGCTGATCTTGAAGACCTCCGGCGCGGATCCATCCTCTTTGTTCGACGTCCAACTGAAGAATGAAGGTTCCTTTAAGGGACGTCATCCAAGATGGCGTCCCTCGAATTCCGATTGGCTGATAGGATTCTATCAGCCAATCGGAATTAAGGTAGGAAAATTCTTATTGGCTGATGGAATCAGCCAATCAGATTCAAGTTCAATTCCATTGGCTGATTGGATCAGCCAAATCAGATTGAGCTTGCATTCTATTGGTTGATTGGAACAGCCAATAGAATGCAAGCTCAATCTGATTGGCTGATTTGATCAGCCAATCGGATTGAACTTGAATCTGATTGGCTGATTCCATCAGCCAATCAGAATTTTCCTACCTTAATTCCGATTGGCTGATAGAATCCTATCAGCCAATCGGAATTCGAGGGACGCCATCTTGGATGAAGTCCCTTAAAGGAACCTTCATTCTTCAGTTGGACGTCGAACGAAGAGGATGGATCCGCGCCAGAGGTCTTCAAGATCAGCCACTCCTCATCCGATGGAACAACATAGAAGATGCGGCTTGGATGAAGATGTTTGCCGGTCTGGATGTCCTCTTCTGCCCGGATAGGATGAAGATTTCTTCCCGAAGATGGACTTCTTCATTTGCCGCTTGGATCCAGACTTCAGCCGGAGGATGGACATCACTCTTCAGCCCCTGCTTGGGCTTGGATGAAGATTTTGGAGGCTCTTCTGGACAGATCGGGACCCGGCGTGGTGAAGACAAGGTAGGGAGATCTTCAGGGGCTTAGTGTTAGGTTTATTTAAGGGGGGTTTGGGTTAGATTAGGGGTATGTGGGAATTCAAGGGACGGCATCTTGGCTGACGTCATTTAAATGAACTGTCATTCGTTGGGTAGTCGTCGGTCTGGATGGATGCTCCGCATCAGCTGGCTTCAAGATGGACCCGCTCCGGATGGATGAAGATAGAAGATGCCGCATGGATGAAGACTTCTGCCTGCCTGGATGTCCTCTTCTGCCCGGATTGGATGAAGACTTCTGTCCCTCTTTAGCACCACTTATGCCTGGCTGGGTGAAGACGTCTTAAGGTAAGGTGATCTTCAGGGAGTTAGTGTTAGGTTTTTTTAAGGGTGGATTGGGTGGGTTTTAGAGTAGGGTTGGTAGTGTGGTGGGTTTTAATGTTGGGGTGTATTGTATTTTTTTTTTAAAGGTAAAAGAGCTGATTACTTTGGGGCAATGCCCAGCAAAAGGCCCTTTTAAGGGCTATTTGTAATTTAGTATAGGGTAGTGATTTTTATTATTTTGGGGGGCTTTTTTATTTTATTAGGGGGATTAGTGTAATTAGTTTAAAATTCTTGTAATTATTTTATTATTTTCTGTAATTTAGTGTTTGTTTTTCTTTGTACTTTAGTTTATTTAATTTAATTGTAATTAATTGTAGTGAGTTTAGGTAATTAATTTTATTATGGTGTAGTGTTAAGTGTAATTGTAACTTAGGTTAGGGTTTATTTTACTGGTAAATTTGTACTTATTTTAGCTAGGTAGTTATTAAATAGTTAATAACTATTTAATAACTATTCTACCTAGTTAAAATAAATACAAACTTGCCAGTAAAAAATAAATAAACCCTAAGATAGATACAATGTAACTATTAGTTATATTGTAGCTAACGTAGGGTTTATTTTATAGGTAAGCATTTAGTTTTAAATAGGAATAATTTATTTAATTGTAGTAATTTTATTTCGTTTTATTTAAATTATATTTAAGTTAGGGGGGTTAGGGTTAGACTTAGATTTAGAGGTTAATACATTTAATATAGTGGCGGCGACGTTGTGGGCGGCAGATTAGGGGCTTAATAAATGTATGTAGGTGTCGGCGATGTTAGGGACGGCAGATTAGGGGTTAATAAAATGTAATTAATGTTTGCGAAGCAGGAGTGCGGCGGTTCAGGGGTTAATATATTTATTTAAGTGGCGGCGATGTCCAGTTGGCAGATGAGGGGTTTAAAACTTTAGTTAAGTGTTTGCGATGTGGGGGGGGGCTCTGTTTAGGGGTTAATAGGTAGTTTATGGTTGTTAGTGTACTTTTTAGCACTTAAGTTAAGAGTTTTATGTTACGGCGTTAGCCCATAAAACTCTTAACTACTGACTTTTAAATGCGGTAGGAGTCTTAACAGGAGAGGGTGTACCGCTCACTTTTTCCAAGACTCGTAATACAGGCGTTAGGAAAATCCCATAGAAAAGATAGGATACGCAATTGACGTAAGGGGATTTGCGGTATGCTCGAGTTGTGGAAAAAAGTGAGCGGTACACCTGTACCTGCAAGACTCGTAATACCAGCGGGCGTTAAAAAGCAGCGTTGGGACCTCTCAACACTGCTTTTTAACCCTTTGAGTGCTAATGATGGCTCTGAACCGTCACAGAGTTTCTCACTCTGGTGCTGATGACGGGTCAGAGCCGTCATGAGCACTCTCCCACCTTGAGGGAGATTTGGGGGCTCCTTATTGCTCCTACCCCGGCGATCGTGTCTGTAGAGTGACAGGCATCGCTGGGGCTTCACGTGATGTGCAGTGACATCACGCGCAATTACGTGATGACGTCACAGTGCTACTTTTTTATACTTAACAATGTTAAGTATAGGAGGAGGGGGCATGCTGCTTAGAAGCCTGTATCTCAGGCATCTAAGCAGCTACAGACCCCCAAGACCCACTGTTGGAAAGATAACCTTTCCAACAGTGTAAGTCTTGGGGGTCTGTAAAAAAAAAAAAAGTAAAAAAAAAAAAAATTAAAAAATAAAAAAAAGAAAAAAAAGAAAAGAAAATATTAGCACCCTGGTGGGAAATGGCTTAACAGCCAAAGGGTTAACCCCTTAACGACCGAGGACGTGCAGGGTACATCCTCAAAAAAAGGCAGTTAACGCCTGAGGACGTACCCTGCACGTCCTCGGTGTGGAAAGCAGCTAAAAAGCGATCCTGCTTGCTTCCAGCTGCTTTCCGGTTATTGCAGTGATGCCTCGATATCGAGGCATCCTGCAATAATCTTTTTAAGCCATCCGGTGCAGAGATAGCCACTCTGTGGCCCTCTCTGCACCGGAGATCGGTGGCTTACTTCGTTGGTGGGTGGGAGCCGGTGTGGGAGGCGGGTGGCGGCCATCGATGGCCCTGGTGATGTGGAGGGGGGCATGATTGTGGGCGGGATGACTGGGGGCACACACTGATGCGCTTGCGTGCATGGGAGGGCAGCGAGCGTGCACAGGGAGGGAGCGGGTGGGAACCGCTACACTACAGAAAAAAGTTTAATAAAAGTGCTACAAAAAGGGGAATAAAAGTTTTAAAAAAATAAATCAATCAAGGTGTGTAGGTGGAAGCTACTCTACAGACCCCCCCCCCAAAAAAAAAAACAAACAAACAAACATTTTTTTCTGCAAACTGGGTACTGCCAGTACCCTAGATGGCCCCCAATAATGCAGAGGGGGAGGGTTAGAGAGCTGTTTTGAGGGGGAACAGGGAGGTTGGGGGCTAAGGGGGGGATCCTACACAGCAGCATATGTAAATATGCTAAACATTTTAAAAAAACTTTTATTTTAGTACTGACAGACTTTCTGCCAGTACTTAAGATGGCGGGGACAATTGTGGGGTGGGGAGGGAAGGGAGCTGTTTGGGAGGGATCAGGGGGTGGGATGTGTCAGGTGGGAGGCTGATCTCTACACTAAAGCTAAAATCAACCCTGCAAGCTCCCTACAAACTACCTAATTAACCCCTTCACCTACTAGCCATAATTCACGTGTGATGCATAGCAGTATTTAGAGCCCTTCTAATTACAAAAAAGCAATGCCAAAGTCATATATGTCTGCTATTTATGAACAATGGGGATCCCAGAGAAGCATTTACAACCATTTGTGCCATAATTGCACAAGCTGTTTGTAAATAATTTCAGTGAGAAACCTAAAATTGTGTAAAATTTAACGTTGTTTTTAATTTGATCGCATTTGGCGGTGAAATGGTGGCATGAAATATACCAAAATGGGCCTAGATCAATACTTGGGGTTGTCTACTACGCTACACTAAAGCTAACATTAACCCTAGAAGCTCCCTACATGCTCCCTAATTAACCCCTTCACTGCTCGGCATAATACACGTGTGGTGTGCAGTGGCATTTAGCAGCCTTCTAATTACCAAAAAGCAAAGCCAAAGCCTTATATGTCTGCTATTTATGAACAAAGGGGATCCCAGAGAAGCATTTACAACCATTTATGCTATAATTTCATTAGTTGTTTGTAAATAATTTTAGTGAGAAACCTAAAGTTTGTGAAAAAAATTGTGAAAAAGTGAACAATTTTTTTTATTTAATCGCATTTGGCGGTGAAATGGTGGCATGAAATATACCAAAATGGGCCTAGATCAATACTTTGGGAAGTCTTCTAAAAAAAATATATATACATGTCAATGGATATTTAGGGATTCCTGAAAGATATTAGTGTTCTAATGTAACTAGCGCTAATTTTGAAACAAAGTGGTTTGGAAATAGCAAAGTGCTACTTGTATTTATGGCCCTATAACTTGCAAAAAAAGCAAAGAACATGTTAACATTGGATATTTCTAAACTCAGGACAAAATTTAGAAACTATTTAGCATGGGATTTTTATGGTGGTTGTAGATGTGTAACAGATTTTGGGGGTTAAAGTTAGAAAATGTGTATTTTTTCCCCAATTTTTCCTCATATTTTATATTTTTTTATAGTAAATTATAAGATATGATGAAAATAATGGTATCTTTAGAAAGTCCATTTAATGGCGAGAAAAACGGTATATAATATGTGTGCGTACAGTAAATGAGTAAGAGGAAAATTACAGCTAAACACAAACACCGCAAAAATGTAAAAATAGCCTTGGTCCCAAACGGACAGAAAATGGAAAAGTGCTGTGGTCATTAAAGGGTTAAGGCTAACGCAAGACTCGTAATCTAGGTGATAGTTTTTTTCTATAACCAGTACCTAAGTACGTACATTTTTAGTATAAATGAGGATACAATATGTAAAATCAGCTATTTCAGATATCAAAATAAAGGAGCTGTTTATAAAAAAAAAAAAAAAAAAAATGCACTTATACAATTAAAATAGGTTATTGAGAACACTAAAGGGGGTTAAAAATACAGTACACTATCCCTTTAATTAGAGAATGCCATACACCTGATAAGGATGAGATAGTGAGCAATATGAGAAACCTAATTCAAATGATATGGTGCTCTTTTTTTAAAGAGTCTAAGAAAAATATTTTTTAATTTATGATTTTACCTTATTTTTTTGCAATAAAGTTATAATTCTTACAACAAAATATTTAGTATACGAGAATAGACAGTGATTATATGGAAATGTCTATATCAT
The DNA here is from genome assembly GCF_027579735.1 of Bombina bombina. Classification (NCBI taxonomy): domain Eukaryota; kingdom Metazoa; phylum Chordata; class Amphibia; order Anura; family Bombinatoridae; genus Bombina; species Bombina bombina. The sequence continues at coordinate 766,023,364 of NC_069501.1, forward strand.
TTTTACACTTCCATGGCAAGGACTATCTCATCATATGTTGATTGTGAAGTATATATTTTCCAAACATTTTCCTAACACAAGTTTTGTAGCTGCAGGAAGGAATTATGGGTAAGGATATGCAAATTAGATAATGGTCTGGATTTAATAACATTTGTGTGTGAATTATTTTTTTATTAAAAAAACAACTGTAATCAAAAGAGCGGCATCTATTTTGCAACTGTTCACTTTTGGCTGCATAGAATGAGTTCTACTGATGTTGGCATCACAAAACTACTTTAAAAACCTACCTACCAAACAGAAACAAAAACAAATGGAAAAAAAAAATCTCCAAAAAAAACCCCAGTGCATTCTGGCAAATGCACACAAAAAAACCTTGAAAAAGAAAAATAAGGAGACAACCTCACCATCTTAGAGAACAGCAAGCCCCCTGCTTGAACCATAACTATGCCTCTAGAACAACTTGAAAAACCTACATTCACTTCTGCCAGGTTTCTGAAATGGTTCTTGCTCCATCCACCAAGTCTGCTTTACCCTAATAAAACCAACATGCAAATATTGTACAATTACAAACATTCGCAAAATGTGTTACTTAAGTGGCAAGGTTGTAAACATTGCTTTTCCTTATCTCTAGTGGTCTAATGCGACGGATATCATGTACAGGGATAGGCACAGACAAAGGCTGTGGCAGACATTTTCCAAAGTACAGACATTAGTGAAGGACACCAAGGTACATTTGAAATTAAAAACATGATTTTATAGTGCTGGGTGTTATTATACTGATGCAGATGCCACTGATCCTATAACAAGTCCTCCTCTGGCTATACCCATGTGCCAGTGTCACTACTGTATCATTATATAGTGCTGGGTGTTATTATACTGATGCAGATACCACTGACCCTATAACAAGCCCTCCTCTGGCTATACCCATGTGCCAGTGTCACTACTGTGTCATTATATAGTGCTGGGTGTTATTATACTGATGCAGATACCACTGATTCTATAACCAGCCCTCCTCTGGCTATACCCATGAGCCAGTGTCACTACTGTGTCATTATATAGTGCTGGGTGTTATTATACTGATGCAGATACCACTGACCCTATAACCAGCCCTCCTCTGGCTATACCCATGTGCCAGTGTCACTACTGTGTCATTATATAGTGCTGGGTGTTATTATACTGATGCAGATACTACTGACCCTATAACCAGCCCTCCTCTGGCTATACCCATGTGCCAGTGTCACTACTGTGTCATTATATAGTGCTGGGTGTTATTATACTGATGCAGATACTACTGACCCTATAACCAGCCTTTGTCTGGCTATACGCATGTGCCAGTGTCACTACTGTGTCATTATATAGTGCTGGGTGTTATTATACTGATGCAGATACCACTGATCCTATAACAAGCCCTTGTCTGGCTATACCCATGTGCCAGTGTCACTACTGTGTCATTATATAGTGCTGGGTGTTATTATACTGATGCAGATACCACTGATCCTATAACCAGCCCTCCTCTGGCTATACGCATGAGCCAGTGTCACTACTGTGTCATTATATGGCACTGGGTGTTATTATACTGATGCAGATATCACTGATCCTATAACCAGCCTTTGTCTGGCTATACGCATGTGCCAGTGTCACTACTGTGTCATTATATAGTGCTGGGTGTTATTATACTGATGCAGATACCACTGATCCTATAACAAGCCCTCCTCTGGCTATACCCATGTGTCAGTGTCACTACTGTGTCATTATATAGTGCTGGGTGTTATTATACTGATGCAGATACCACTGATCCTATAACAAGCCCTTGTCTGGCTATACCCATGTGCCAGTGTCACTACTGTGTCATTATATAGTGCTGGGTGTTATTATACTGATGCAGATACCACTGATCCTATAACCAGCCCTCCTCTGGTTATACCCATGTGCCAGTGTCACTACTGTGTCATTATATAGTGCTGGGTGTTATTATACTGATGCAGATACCACTGATTCTATAACCAGCCCTCCTCTGGCTATACCCATGTGCCAGTGTCACTACTGTGTCATTATATAGTGCTAGGTGTTATACTGATGCAGATACCACTGATCCTATAACAAGCCCTCCTCTGGCTATATGCATGTGCCAGTGTCACTACTGTGTCATTATATAGTGCTGGGTGTTATTATACTTATGCAGATACCACTGATCCTATAACAAGCCCTCCTCTGGCTATACCCATGTGCCAGTGTCACTACTGTGTCATTATATAGTGCTGGGTGTTATTATACTTATGCAGATACCACTGACCCTATAACTAGCCCTCCTCTGGCTATATGCATGTGCCAGTGTCACTACTGTGTCATTATATAGCGCTGGGTGTTATTATACTTATGCAGATACCACTGATCCTATAACCAGCCCTCCTCTGGCTACACCCATGTGCCAGTGTCACTACTGTGTCATTATATGGCACTGGGTGTTATTATACTGATGCAGATATCACTGATCCTATAACCAGCCTTCCTCTGGTTATACCCATGAGCCAGTGTCACTACTGTGTCATTATATAGCGCTGGGTGTTATTATACTGATGCAGATACCACTGATCCTATAACCAGCCCTTCTCTGGCTATACCCATGTGCCAGTGTCACTACTGTGTCTTTGTATAGTGATGGGTGTTATTATACTGATGCAGATACCACTGATCCTATAACGAGCCCTCCTCTGGCTATACCCATGTGCCAGTGTCACTACTGTGTCATTATATAGCGCTATGTGTTATTATACTGTTGCTGGTACCACTGACCCTATAACCAGCCCTCCTCTGGCTATACCGATGAGCCAGTGTCACTACTGTGTCTTTGTATAGTGTTGGGTGTTATTATACTGATGCAGATACCACTGACCCTATAACCAGCCCTCCTCTGGCTATACCGATGAGCCAGTGTCACTACTGTGTCTTTGTATAGTGTTGGGTGTTATTATACTGATGCAGATACCACTGACCCTATAACCAGCCCTCCTCTGGCTATACGCATGTGCCAGTGTCACTACTGTGTCATTATATAGTGCTGGGTGTTATTATACTGATGCAGATACCACTGATCCTATAACCAGCCCTCCTCTGGCTATACCCATGTGCCAGTGTCACTACTGTGTCATTATATATGCTGGTTGTTATTATACTGATGCAGATACCACTGACTCTATAACCAGCCCTCCTCTGGCTATACCCATGTGCCAGTGTCACTACTTTGTTATTATATAGCGCTGGGTGTTATTATACTGATGCAGATACCACTGATCCTATAACCAGCCCTCCTCTGGCTATACCCATGAGCCAGTGTCACTACTGTGTCATTATATAGTGCTGGGTGTTATTATACTGATGTAGATACCACTGATCCTATAACCAGCCCTCCTCTGACTATACCCATGTGCCAGTGTCACTACTGTGTCATTATATAGTGCTGGGTGTTATTATACTGATGCAGATACCACTGATCCTATAACCAGCCCTCCTCTGGCTATACCCATGTGCCAGTGTCACTACTGTGTCATTATATATGCTGGTTGTTATTATACTGATGCAGATACCACTGACCCTATAACTAGCCCTCCTCTGGCTATACCCATGTGTCAGTGTCACTACTGTGTCATTATATAGTGCTGGGTGTTATTATACTGATGTAGATACCACTGATCCTATAACCAGCCCTCCTCTGGCTATACCCATGAGCCAGTGTCACTACTGTGTCATATAGTGCTAGGTGTTATTATACTGATGCAGATACCACTGATCCTATAACCAGCCCTCCTCTGGCTATACCCATGTGTCAGTGTCACTACTGTGTCATTATATAGTGCTGGGTGTTATTATACTGATGTAGATACCACTGATCCTATAACCAGCCCTCCTCTGGCTATACGCATGAGCCAGTGTCACTACTGTGTCATTATATAGTGCTGGGTGTTATTATACTGATGCAGATACCACTGATCCTATAACCAGCCCTCCTCTGGCTATACCCATGTGCCAGTGTCACTACTGTGTCATATAGTGCTAGGTGTTATTATACTGATGCAAATACCACTGATCCTATAACCAGCCCTCCTCTGGCTATACCCATGTGTCAGTGTCACTACTGTGTCATTATATAGCGCTGGATGTTATTATACTGATGTAGATACCACTGACCCTATAACCAGCTCTTGTCTGGCTATACCCATGTGCCAGTGTCACTGCTGTGTCTTTGTATAGAGCTGGGTGTTATTATACAGATGCAGATACACATCCAGTATTTCACTCAGGCTTTATTTATTCCATAACTTATCACCCAATATCGCTAGCAGTCTCTTGACAAGCCACTAACTTCATTCACACTACATATTTTTTTTATTCCTATTATTTAATCAGAAAGAAAAGATATGCTAAGGTTGTGGCGGACACTGCAAGGGCTAGTCACGGACACCAGTGTCCATGTACGGTCACCTTGCCTATCCCTGATCATGTATTAGGACACAACTATATTTGTTTACCATTAACTATTAATTACAATGTTGAATTACAAACATTATAGATATTTAATGATGACTTACCTGCTTATTCATAAGTATATATATTAATGGATTGAATACAGTACTGCTTTTGGCCAAAATTGAGGGAATGACACTGGCAACTGGTGTAACAGTCCCTGGCCTTCCAAACGTAGCCATCAAGGCAACCACTCCATATGGCATCCAACAAATAAGATAGCAGATAACAGTAGTAATCACCATGAAGAGGACATGATACTCTCTTTTACGAACAGCTGTTTTTCTGATCTTTCCAACCTACGAGAAGATATTGCAATAATAGGTTACGCTGTCTGTGTCATGGATGAGAAATGCAACATAGTAATCTTCATTTTATGGATTGTTTGTTACATATCATTCCTAATATTGTATTTCAGTTAAATGTAGTATAAGTCACACTTGTAAGGTTTAGCTTGTTCACAGATAAAGTGGGTTTCGTGTACAGAATGCTTTCCAGCCATTTATTGTTCTTGTACAGAATCACATTTGCATAAACAATTTTAATCGTAATTTTTTTAGACTGTTTAGAAAATGTATATAAATTGCATTTTACAGTAACAGCTTATTTGCCACTATAAGGAAAGTAGTGCAACTTTACACAAACTGAAAAAATGGATCTCATTTTAAAGGGCAATATTAGGCATTTATGTTATACAAAAAATTGTTAAGCTATGTAAACATTTTGTGAGATGAACTACAAAGCACTGTGCTATGCAATTGAATTATGAGATCAATGGATTTACTAAAGTTCGATTGCCTTTTGATGACAGAGTAAACATCAAATAGTGCCTGAGGTTTTAAAATTAATTAAAAACAAAAAGCTAAATTATCCAAATAGTCAACGTAAGATGTTAAAGGTTCCTGCTCTATTCATTTTACTGTTGAGTATTTTTTTTCAGTCCTGCACAAGGGAAACATAAAGGCTAAAATAAAATTCGGAAATACATTGAAAATAAATGGCTCTTCAAATTTATGATGTAATGAATATTGTATTCAAAATGAACATTAAAGGGACACTGAACCCACATTTTTCTTTCATGATTCAGATAAAGCATGACATTTTAATCATCTTTCTAATTTAATCTGATTATCAATTTTTCTTCGTTCTCTTGCAATCTTTATTTTAAAAGCAGGAATGTAAATCTTAGCAGCCAGCCCATTTTAGGTTCAGCACCATGGATAGTGCTTGCTTATTGGAGGCTTACATTTACCCACCAATAAGCAAGCATATCCCAGGTTCTCAACAAAAATGGGCCGTCTCCTATGCATCACATTCCTGCTTTTTAAGTAAAGATAACAATAGAACAAAGAAAATTTGATAATAGGAGTGAAATAGAAAGTTGCTTAAAATTGCATGCTCTATCTGAATCATGAATGAAAAAAATTGGGTTTAGTGTCCCTTTAATGTTTTTTTGAAATACTAGTCTAGATTCTAATCTGTTTGCTAGGTGAAAATTTAAAGGGACAGTAAAGACATAATTAGACATTCATGATCTAGACAGAGCATACAATTTTAAACAGTTTTCCAATTTACTTCTATTTTTTTATTTGTTTCCTTCTCTTATAATCCTTTGCTGAAAGGTTTATCTATGAACGCTCAGGAGTAGCAAAGAACCTAGGTTCTAGCTGCTGATTAGTGGCTGCATATATATATATAGCGATTGTTATTGGCTCATACATGTGTTCAGTTAGAAACCAGAAGTGCATTGTTGCTCCTTCAACAAATGATACCAAGAGAATGAAGGACATTTGATAATAGAAGTAAACTGGAAAGTTGTTTAAATTGTATGTTCTACCTAAATCATGAAAGAAACATGTTGGGTTTGATGTCCCTTTAAAACTTAGCTTGGCCTTTTTCTAGCTTTCTCATTCCATATAATTTAAAATCAATGCATCGATTTAAAGTAATTAAGTCATCAATCCATAAGGTCATTTCACTGACAGACTGAGGATTCGGATAAACAAATTCCTTTTAATGTGAAACATCTTGCCAGGTTTTTATGGGAATCCTTCCCTATTTACATATCTTGTAAATGTCACAAATGATAACAACAAAGCTAAAGTGTTTCAGTATAAACATTTCCAGCTTTTGCCTTTTTTAAATGAACACCGATGCTAATGTTTGTTTCTTCAGACTCAGAAATTCACTGCTGTCAAAGGAACACTAGACTGTATTTTTTCTCCTTTCTGTGTTCCTAGTATCTTGTTACACCAGCTGCAGAGTATTTAATGTACAGTATTAGACATTTCTACTTTAAGTTTATTCTTGCAAAGAGAAATATGATGGGAAGCTATATTCTTCCTGCAGGTTCAGCCTATTTGAAAGGGCATGATCTGGAGAACAATACAAATACAAACATGAACCTACAGGAATAGTTTCCCATTAGGATGCACACAACCCATAACAATGCAGGTCTCTAAGATAATAAAACAAACAAAAATCCTGGCTCAGGATAGAGATAAACATTTTGTTGCTTAGTTACCACACATTATTATTATTGCAAAAATTGGTTGATATCCCCAAGTATGGTCTCGCTTCCATTGAGTCAGTACAAATGCTGCCATAAGCTACTGAAGCGGGCTGCAGCTAAAAGTAGTTTTCGGCTTAGTTTTAGTACCAGGTTTTCGTTTAACTATTTTGCACAGTGCATGCGGCCGCTCTTTTTCGTGTAGGTGTAAGTTAACAGTGTCTTGATGATACTATCCGACATCGGATTTCTGGAAAATCGCGCCATATCAAGTCTGTTGCTATGGTAATGTGACCTTACACTATAAAATGTACGTTTAGCGTCTGCGCTCCTTATCTGTGATCGCTTCTAGAGAGAAACAAAAACGATACATTTAATTCATTAAAAATGTTTTATTTCATAAAAAACATTTTTTTTATTATATTTTACAATGTATTGATATATGTAATATTTAGTGCTGCCCTATGCATACGTCTAGTTGGAATTTTGGAGATGTGTGCTTGACTTTATTTGTATATGTAAATACATAGTGATATTTACATAAGAACATAACTGCAACTATTGATATACATGGGCCAGTGCTAAATATTACATATAATAATCTATTTCTAAAGTGAAACACTTGCATTGTTTGCAAACATAAATATTTCAAGACAGCCTCCGACAGTGTTTTAACTATTTGGGCTTTCAGTGGAAACCTGGTGTAATAGAGCTTTACGGCTTCTAATATTTTCTATGGAATGCGTTATAACTTCCGGTAGCTGGTAATTTTTTATAATGCGCCGTCGTAAGCTGCTGATAAGTGTAATTGTGTCCGACAGCTTATTTTTAGTTTTGTGACATCGCGTAAACCCAATTGCGTCTTAGTGGAAACGAGCCCTATGTAGGGGCACTTTAAAAAGCCAGTTAAAGGGACAGTTTATTCAAAAAAATTCTCCCCTTTAATTTGTTCCCAATGATCCACTTTACCTGCTGGAGTGTATTAAATTGTTTACAAGTATTTCCTTTACCCTTATATTGGCATTTGAAATAGTTTATTTAGCCTGTGGTATCCCCACCTATCCTGAAAGTTTTTGGCCTCGAGTCGAGGCCAAGCTGTGTTAACACAGCCAGTAGAAGAAATTACACTCCCAGGGGCTTATAGAAGAGAAAAGGCAATAAAATTTTAATTTTCCATTGTTCTCTCCAAGTATTGGTGATTGGTTTATGGACAGTTATAAGATAAAGAAGCAGGTATATGTACACAATGTGATAAAGTAATGAGATCTGATTATACCTACAAGCTAAACCCATTTTATTAGCTTGTGGCTTCAAAACACAACATTGGCTAATTCATATACACAAATAAGCCTTAAAAAGCAAATCTCATGCATTTTATACGCTGCATCTGATAAAAAAGTTATTGGAAACACATTAAGGGAGAAACAATTTTATAGTGTACTGTCCCTTTAACTCCAGAACTGTTCCTTACATGATGAATAAGTTGTGAATATTGGTTGAGGAGGGCTGTGCCAATGTGTCAGAGTGAGAGAGGTTAAATTAGTGAGAGGTGCTTGGTCTTTGAGAGTCTGTGAGTGGATCTGTCGGTGGCAGTAGCTGTGTCAATGATACAGAAAGCAAATAGAGATATTTATCTTCATATTGAGGCCATGTCAGTGACAAGGAGAGTGTGAGAAGTCTGATTAGAGACAAGACCAGTATGAGAGAGTAAAAGGGTCACTGCTTAATCTATAACATCCTGACTGTTTTAATTTTTTGGTTATTAGCAGGATCCACTCTTGTCTTTAATTATTCATTACTGGTTATAAATGGGGTCCTGAGAAGCTGACTACTTCATGCTCACTAAGTTCTAATTCGCTGCAGGAAATTTGCATTTTTTTACTCCACCCTGTCTATTTGCTGTAAAAATCAACTTATAACCAATCTGTGATGTGCTGAATGTTCACATTTTTTAATGCTTTAAATGTAAAAGTACATTAAACTCATAAAGCAAATTCTGAGGAACACCTCTGTTTAAAACCTGCATACTCAAATAGGTTTATTAAATCTTTTTTAGGTTACACAGACCCAGACATCAATGGTGTTCAGTTATTATTTTTTTTAACATCATTCAAATTGACAGTATCATAATGCAAAACCAAAAAGTGACGTAAAATATAAATATATAGCAATGTATTTCAATCTATAGCAATGTAAATCTTTTAATACAAGATAGTTTGCTGCTTTGCCACTAATACAAATATAATACTGACATGCTCATGTATTATTTAACAAAGTAGTAATTTTAAGGCATTTTTTTTTCAAATGTATTTAAATTTAATTATGCTTACATTTTCACATCAAATGTCTAATATAGCAGCTTTTATTAAGAGTTTTCATTAAAGTAGTGGCATGTTAATTTGACACTAAGAGCCAGACTACGAGTGGAGTGCTAACAGTTACGCGCAAACGAAATGGAGTTTATCGTAAGTGTTTGTGCACGTTGAAGTTAACACTCATCGGGATAGTGCGGCCTCAGAGCTCTGGTTAACTGTTTTGCAAAACAAAAAAGTGTCACAAAACATCAAAAATACATTACAAAGTACAGTTACATTCATAATAAAACTATCTACTAAAAATTATTAAAAAATATTGCACAAAAAAGTTTTAAGGGCTCAAAGATATGAGGTCTCAGGTGTTAGAAAGCAAAAAGGCTGCAAAGGACTTTTACATAGAGATAAATACATGTATATGTCTAAAGAAGTATATGTATGTGCGTATAGGTGTTTATATGTGTGTACATACTGTATGTATGTATCTATGTATTAATATGTGTATTTATGTATTTACAGACATATATATATATATATATATATATACACATGTGAATTGGAGTCATTTACAGTCAAGTAGATGAAAACATGTAAAACATATTTATGCAATATTCAAGTTTAATAAAGTGTTATACTGTGTATTTACTATAAATATTTGATAATCCAATGTTCTACACATAGCAGAATATGTTCTATGTATTTTTAACCCCTTAATGACCACAGCACTTTTCCATTTTCTGTCCGTTTGGGACCAAGGCTATTTTTACATTTTTGTGATGTTTGTGTTTAGCTGTAATTTCCCTCTTACTTATTTACTGAACACACACATATTGTATACAGTTTTTCTCGCCATTAAATGGACTTTCTAAAGATACCATTATTTTCATCATATCTTATAATTTACTATAAAAAAAAATATAAAATATGAGGAAAAAATGGAAAAAAACACTATTTCTAACTTTGACCCCCAAAATCTGTTACACATCTACAACCACTAAAAAACACCCATGCTAAATAGTTTCTAAATTTTGTCCTGAGATAAGAAATACCCAATATTTACATGTTCTTTGCTTTTTTGCAAGTTATAGGGCCATAAATACAAGTAGCACTTTGATATTTCGAAACCACTTTTTTTCAAAATTAGCGATAGTTACGTTGTAGCACTGATATCCCTTGACATATATATATTTTGTTTTAGAAGACATTCCAAGGTATTGATCTAGGCCCATTTTTGTATATTTCAGGCCACCATTTCACCGCCAAGTGCGATCAAATAAAAAAAAATTGTTCACTTTTTCACAAACTTTTTCACAAACTTTAGGTTTCTCACTGAAATTATTTACAAACAACTTGTGCAATTATGGCATAAATGGTTGTAAATTCTTCTCTGGGATCCCCTTTGTTCAGAAATAGCAGAAATATATGGCTTTGGCGTTGCTTTTTGGTAATTAGAAGGCAGCTAAATGCCACTGCACACCACACGTGTATTATGTCCAGCAGTAAAGGGGTTAATTAGGGAGCATGTAGGGAGCTTTTTGGGGTAATTTTAGCTTTAGTGTAGTGGACACCCCAAAGTATTGATCTAGGCCCATTTTGGTATATTTCATGCCACCATTTCACCGCCAAATGCGATCAAATAAAAAAAAATGTTCCCTTTTTCACAAACTTTTTCACAAACTTTAGGTTTCTCACTGAAATTATTTACAAACAGCTTGTGCAATTATGGCACAAATGGTTGTAAATGCTTCTCTGGGATCCCCTTTGTTCAGAAATAGCAGACATATATGGCTTTGGTGTTGCTTTTTGGTAATTAGAAGGCCGCTAAATGCCGCTGCGCATCACACGTGTATTATGGCTAGCAGTGAAGGGGTTAATTAGGTAGCTTGTTGGGAGCTTGCAGGGTTAATTTTAGCTTTAGTGTAGAGATCAGCCTCCCACCTGACACATCAGACCCCCTGATCCCTCCCAAACAGCTCTCTTCCCTCCCCCACCTCACAATTGTCCCCGCCATCTTAAGTACTGGCAGAAAGTCTGCCAGTACTAAAATAAAAGTTATATTTGGGTTTTTGTGCGTGTTTTTTTAGCATATTTACATATGCTTCTTTGTAGGATTCCCCCCTTAGCCCCCAACCTCCCTGATCCCCCCCAAACAGCTCTCTAACCCTCCCCCTCTACCTTAATGGGTGCCATCTTGGGTACTGGCAGGTGTCTGCCAGTACCCAGTTTAGGATAAAACAGTTTATTTTTGTTTGTTTTTTAATTTTCTGTAGTGTAGCTTCCCCCCCCAAAGACCAACCCCCACCCCCTCCAAGTACCCTAAGGTATAATGTAGGGCAAACTCCCACCCCCCTTTCTCCCACTTCTTAACAAAAAAAAATATGTAGTGTAGCGGTTCCCATCCGCTCCTGCCCCGTGCAATAACCGGAAAGCGGCTGGGAGCGATCAGGATTCACCGCTTTCCCAGACCGAAGACGTGCAGGGTACGTCCTCGGTCATTAACTGTATTTTTTTAGAGGATGTACCATGCACGTCATCGGTCATTAAGGGGTTAAATAAATATTCCTATATATATCTGTATATATCTATACTTATATATAATCATCTATATATGTATATAGGTATAGATATTTATTGTACCAAAATACCATCAGAAATATATAGAAATATGTATTTATAAATAAATAGAACATATTCTTTTATGTCAAGAACATTGGAATGTGAAATATTCATATTTTCATGTTGGGTTAGCTCACTTGAGAATATGCAATCGGGTTTGCATGCGAGTAGGGTGTTTTTTCCCAGTTTTTATGCTCCATTGATTTCTATAGACGAATACGTTATCGCGCACGCAAAAGTCTAAGTTCAGCTTTTAACGTGCGCGCAAGCTTAAACTATTTACTTTTAACTTTTTAATATGAGCGTTACCCAACGTGTCCAAAAAGCTTACTTCTAGAACTTGAGAGGGAGAGCTAAATACCGCCCCCTCGTAATCTGGCCTTTAATAGTGTTTAGGGTAGCTCTATTTATAAAACTGTGGAGACAGCTTTGGAGCCCTTGCACTGCAGGCTTACAATTGCAAGTTAAGCCACTCTGAACTCAATTGCTCTTAGGGATTGACAGGCTCTACTCTTCACAAGCAAAGTCCAAAGTTTCAGTTGGTTCCAAAAATCAGTCAGCTCTTCCAAAGGGAAAATCACCATACAGTCACGGTAGTAAAAATGAGAATTTGTTGCTCCAATAGCACAATTTTTCTACTCAAAAGGATATCAAAACAGTTTTTAGCAGAAAATTGTTTTTACATTTTGTACTTTATTAAATTTGTTTTTTTTAATGCCAATCATGCAGTCATTTTTTATATTTGGGCAACTTTTGTTTATATTGAAGATCCCATTATACCAGATCTGTTAAAGCAGACAATACAAGGTAGCTAGCTGAGAAGCTACTAATACACCCAGACTGCGTGATTTGCACTGCTCTAGTGCGCAGCCTTTAGGAGGATATCCTTTTAGAGTTTATGCTGTGTTATTGATGATGTCCTTTTGAATAGAGATATTGTGCCATTGGAGCGCCTTCTTATTTTTATAAAAGTGACTGTAAGGTTCTGCTCTTATGTGATTGGATAGCACTGCACAAATGCTGGGGAACAGGTTGCCATTCTGGAAACATAGTCCTCCCACTATTTGATAAAACAGTTTATAGGCTTCATGTGTTAAGCAGCATAGGCTGCTCCAAAGCCCTTGGGGGCAGGTTCACACATGCGAACCTGCTTCCTGCAAATTAAGAAGCAGCAGTCATTAGACCTCTGAGGTGGCAAAGAGAAATCACCCCAAACTCACTTGCTCTGGGTGATTTACAGATCCTTCTATCACGCGATTGGTCACATGAGAGAAGTGGCGAGCATTACTGCCGGATAACACATGGGGCCCTTAGTTCTAATATAAATGTTGCATTGTACCAAATGTATTTAATTTTAGTAACAAATTTGGCACAGTGCAACCCCATTATTAGAACCAAAACCATTCAGCACAGTGTGAGCTTACTTTAAAGTATCACGATTGTAACATCTAAAAAAAAGTACAATGTTAAAAAAGACATTTTCTTTTAAAAACATGTTTAATACAGTGCGATGTTGTTTTAAAAAAATGCACTATAGTAAAATAAAAAGTCTGCCTAGTGTCTTCAATGGGATATTAAATGGCTTGTGCAGTTGCGAAAAATTTGATTAGTCTGAATCTTTTGGAGTAAATATTTTCCCTGAATATTCATTGGCTGCACTATTCAGTACTCGTTTTGTTTTAAACAAAATTAATACTGAATATTCATAAAACCTTTTTTATTAAATTTTGTTAAACAAATGTAAATGTTCCTAAGCTACAGGTGAAAAAGTTCACCATCTGCAACGCTAAGTCCCCCATTGTCACGGCTGTGCCCAGGCTCAAACCTGAGATGTCTGCTGCTGATTTTCTAAGCCTGTTACTCTGTCTCTGCACCACTGGAGGGCAATGGATCAGGCCTATAGTTTGTTTGTTCTGCTACCTGCACTGGCTAGCTCTTTGGCTCCACCTGCCTGCCAGCTACAGGTAGTTTTCTAATCATCACTGCTATATAAGGCAGACTCTCAGACCACTCCCTGCCCTGAGATTGTAGTTTACCAGCTTTGCTTATGCCTCTGTCCTAAACCGGAATTTCTGTTGTTCAGCTGTGTTTCTGGTTCCTGAATATGGCTTGTCTCCTGACCTCTCTTTTTAATCTCCCCAGTGTACTAAGAAGGGCTGGATTTTTTATCTGGTACTCTTCACTTGGCTTCGTTTCTGAGCGCTCTTCCGGATACTCCAGGGTTTGATGAATGATCGGACTGCTTTCTGGTAACTGACCTCGGCTAGACTTCTGACTACTCTCTTGATACCTGCCTGTCTTAGCTACTTGTTGTCCTTTGTCACCATCCTGTAGCTCTGGTATTCTGCTCCTGTAACCAAGTCCTGCAGAGGGAACCTGCCAAGCATAGTATCCTGCTTTAGCACCAAGTCCTGCAGAGGGTGCTTTCCAAGCACCGGTATCCTGTTTTAGCACCAAATCCTACAGAGGGCATCTGCAAGTATCAGTAAACCAGCTACTATGCCCAAGCTTTGCAGAGGGTATCTGTCAAGTACCAGCATCCAATTTCTGTATCCAAGCCATGCAGTGGACGTCTGCCCATCTTCTGTATCCTGTTAACATCTCGGCCTCAAGTGGGCACTCCAGTCCTTGGCTCCATAAAGCTGACACTTCTCTTTCTGGTTCTACAGGGAGTGCAGAATTATTAGGCAAGTTGTATTTTTGAGGATTAATTTTATTATTGAACATCAACCATGTTCTCAATGAACCCAAAAAACTCATTAATATCAAAGCTGAATATTTTTGGAAGTAGTTTTTAGTTTGTTTTTAGTTTTAGCTATTTTAGGGGGATATCTGTGTGTGCAGGTGACTATTACTGTGCATAATTATTAGGCAACTTAACAAAAACAAATATATACCCATTTCAATTATTTATTTTTACCAGTGAAACCAATATAACATCTCAACATTCACAAATATATATTTCTGACATTCAAAAACAAAACAAAAACAAATCAGTGACCAATATAGCCACCTTTCTTTGCAAGGACACTCAAAAGCCTGCCATCCATGGATTCTGTCAGTGTTTTGATCTGTTCACCATCAACATTGCGTGCAGAAGCAACCACAGCCTCCCAGACACTGTTCAGAGAGGTGTACTGTTTTCCCTCCTTGTAAATCTCACATTTGATGATGGACCACAGGTTCTCAATGGGGTTCAGATCAGGTGAACAAGGAGGCCATGTCATTAGATTTTCTTCTTTTATACCCTTTCTTGCCAGCCACGCTGTGGAGTACTTGGACGCGTGTGATGGAGCATTGTCCTGCATGAAAATCATGTTTTTCTTGAAGAATGCAGACTTCTTCCTGTACCACTGCTTGAAGAAGGTGTCTTCCAGAAACTGGCAGTAGGACTGGGAGTTGAGCTTGACTCCATCCTCAACCCGAAAAGGCCCCTCAAGCTCATCTTTGATGATACCAGCCCAAACCAGTACTCCACCTCCACCTTGCTGGCGTCTGAGTCGGACTGGAGCTCTCTGCCCTTTACCAATCCAGCCACGGGCCCATCCATTTGGCCCATCAAGACTCACTCTCATTTCATCAGTCCATAAAACCTTAGAAAAATCAGTCTTGAGATATTTCTTGGCCCAGTCTTGACGTTTCAGCTTGTGTGTCTTGTTCAGTGGTGGTCGTCTTTCAGCCTTTCTTACCTTGGCCATGTCTCTGAGTATTGCACACCTTGTGCTTTTGGGCACTCCAGTGATGTTGCAGCTCTGAAATATGGCCAAATTGGTGGCAAGTGGCATCTTGGCAGCTGCACGCTTGACTTTTCTCAGTTCATGGGCAGTTATTTTGCGCCTTGGTTTTTCCACACGCTTCTTGCGACCCTGTTGACTATTTTGAATGAAACGATTGATTGTTCGATGATCACGCTTCAGAAGCTTTGCAATTTTAAGAGTGCTGCATCCCTCTGCAAGATATCTCACTATTTTTGACTTTTCTGAGCCTGTCAAGTCCTTCTTTTGACCCATTTTGCCAAAGGAAAGGAAGTTGCCTAATAATTATGCACACCTGATATAGGGTGTTGATGTCATTAGACCACACCCCTTCTCATTACAGAGATGCACATCACCTAATATGCTTAATTGGTAGTAGGCTTTCAAGCCTATACAGCTTGGAGTAAGACAACATGCATAAAGAGGATGATGTGGTCAAAATACTCATTTGCCTAATAATTCTGCACTCCCTGTAGATGGGGTACTTCTGATTTCCTGTGTGGACATTCCTGCTGTCCAATCCTGCTTCCAATATCTGAGTCTCCAGTTCCTGTATAATGAAACTTGCTTTGTCTACCTGTTTATTCAATCATGCATAAAAGAGTTATTTCCAATATGGAGTATATTCCTCTGGCCACTTTTAGAGCACAAGACCGCCTTAAATCTAACACCACCTCACATAAGCTCCAAACCCCTGAACCCTCTCTCTTGAGAATGACACCTATTAGTGCGGCCGGGGCTCTGTGAAGAAGAGGACCAGGTTAGCTTGGCTGTCCAGCTTGGTAAAGGTAGGTATTTAACCATTTAAAGGAAACTAATCAATACTGACAAATGTATTTTTTTGTTTTCTTTAAATTCCTTTAAATTATGTGGTGCATTCATTCAGATATTCATTTTGTTACAAATGCAAATTTATTAATGAAACATGGATATTCGTTCCATTTTCACAAAATGAATATCCGTGTCTAATTAATAAATTAAATTGGTAACAAAATAAATGCACGTCTAGATATAAATATCCCAAATACAAAATATATCCATTAGAAAAGCTTACCAAATAATCTATCTACAAAATTAACCATAGATTTTAATGGTGTTTTTCTTTTTGAAAATCATTAGATATGTTTCTTCTAAAGGATTGTGATCAACCCCAAACTTGAAACACATAGGGCTAGATTACAAGTGGCCTGCTAATGATAGTGTGAGTGCGATAACAATTTTCACTTGTCCATGCTACCATTAGAGTGACACTTTGATATCAAAAGTCCATGGTAAAGCTTGTTAAACAGAAAATGATTAGCGTGCCCGACTTCAATTGAGTGCAGCCTATACTTTCAATGGATATTGTGACCCCTCTAACTTGCGCTAGTATTACAAGTTGAAAGTTATTGTTTGCGCTTGAGCAAAAGCAAGACTTGTGACCTGAAGTAAACTATAAGGGTTTAAAAAAAGTTGCACAAAACAAATGTAAAACACATTACAATAAAATATTACACTCATAGATATAATTTTTAATAAAAATATACCCTTTAAATATTAATATAAATGAGTTAATAGGGATATGGTATGTGGCAAAAATGTTTGACTGGAAAGGGCTCCAATGTATATAGATATATCTAAATATGTGTATATATACCTATATTTGTATATTCTGTAAGTGTATAAATGTGTATTTATGTGTTTCTATGTTTAAATATGTATGTGCACATATACATACATATATACACATATAAACACATAAATACACATGTATATTGTCAGGTTAGGCTAAGTCCAGAATCAGACCCAAATGCTAGAATTAATTTAAATAACACACTAGCACACTGAGTATAAACCAGGACCTGACCCCACGACTGCTTCTGAGGAAATATAGTACACCATTAATAGTAAGTGAAGGTTTACTCACAGGTTTCAAGGTTTGGGTACAAGGAAACTTGAAAGCAGACAAAGTGGAGTCAGGAAGAAGCGTAGTCAGACAGGCAGTAATTGGCAACTTGAGTTCATTCAGTAAAAGGGTAAACCAGTAGCGTAGTTTTGGCAAGCAAAGTTAGGCAACGTGGTTTCAGGCAGGTAAGGGTTAACCAGTAGCTTAGTCAGGCAAGCAAAGTTTGGCAACGTGATATCAGGCAGGTAAGTGTTATCCAGAAGCGTAGTCAGGCAAGCAAAGTTTGGCAACGTGATATCAGGCAGGTAAGGATTATCCAGAAGCGTAGTCAGGCAAGCAAAGTTTAGGCAACGTGATATCAGGCAGGTAAGGAATAACCAGTAGCGTAGTCAGGCAAGCAAAGTTTGGCAACGTGATATCAGGCAGGTAAGTAATTAAACTTGAATGCAGGCTTGAAAGGGATAAGGCAGAGACGTTGTCAGACAGGCAAAGTTCGTTAACAGGTAATTCAGAAAATCCAGCAAAGTATTACTCACGAGCAGCCACAGAAAGGTAAAACAAACGGGCACCAGAGGATAGAGACGCCTGAATAAGAACCCGGCGTGACGTCAGCAGAGTGGGAGGGCTACAGTGAGTGTGTTAGCTGGCTTCAGAGAGCATAAGACGTTGCTAGGCAATGCAGCGGAACCGCGCAGCAGACAGAAGCGGCACTGCTGAGCAGAGTGGAGCGTGACATATACACACAAACACCAGTCAAATACCTTGAAAAATGCAATATAATTTTTATTGTGTTTTAGGGGCCTAGTTATCAAGCTGTCAAACTCAAATACGCTGGAATTCTGCAGCGTATTTGTGGCGAGGCTGGAATCAGCCAATCAGATTGAGCTCGCCTTCTATTGGCTGATCGGAACAGCCAATAGAATGCAAGCTCAATCTGATTGGCTGATTGGATCAGCCAATCAGATTGAACTTGAATCTGATTGGCTGATTCAATCAGCCAATCAGATTTTTCCTACCTTAATTCCGATTGGCTGATAGAATCCTATCAGCCAATCGGAATTGAAGGGACGCCACCTTGGATGACGTCCCTTAAAGGAGCCTTCATTCGTCGGTAGTCCGTCGGTAAAGAAGGATGTTCCGCGTCGCCGGGATGAAGATTGAAGACCCCGCTTGGAAGATGACATCGCCCGGATAGAAGGCTTCTTCAGCGCCGCTTGGAAGATGACATCGCCCGGATGGAAGACTTCTTCAGCACCGCTTGGAGGATCACTTCATCGGATGGAAGATTTCTTTAGCGCCACTTGGAGGATAACTTCTGCCGCTCCGGGTCTCCTCTTCGGTTCCATCGCTGCTCGGCTGAGTGAAGACGACTCAAAGTAGGATGATCTTTAGGGGATTAGTGTTAGGTTATTTTAAGGGGGGTTTGGGTTAGATTAGGGGTATGTGGGTGGTGGGTTTTAATGTTGGGGGGTTTGTATTTTTCTTTTACAGGCAAAAGAGCTGAATTCTTTGGGGCATGCCCCCACAAAAGGCCCTTTTAAGGGCTGGTAAGGTAAAAGAGCTTTGAACTTTTTTAATTTAGAATAGGGTAGGGCATTTTTTTATTTTGGGGGGGTTTGTTATTTTATTAGGGGGCTTAGATTAGGTGTAAGTAGCTTAAAATTGTTGTAATATTTTTTAAATGTTTGTAACTTATTTTTTTTATTTTTTGTAACTTAGCTTTTTTTATTTTTTGTACTTTAGTTAGTTTATGTAATTGTATTTAATTGTAGTTATTTGTAGTTAATTTATTTAATTAATTTAATGATAGTGTAGTGTTAGGTTTAATTGTAACTTAGGTTAGTTTTTATTTTACAGGTAAATTTCTCTTTATTTTAGCTAGGTAAGCTATTAAATAGTTAATAACTATTTAATAGCTATTGTACCTAGTTAAAATAAATTGAAATTTGCCTGTAAAATAAAAATAAATCCTAAGATAGCTACAATATAATTATTATTTATATTGTAGCTATATTAGGGTTTATTTTAAAGGTAAGTATTTAGTTTTAAATAGGATTAATTTAGTTCATAATAGAAATATTATTTAGATTTATTTAATTAATATTTAAGTTAGGGGGGTGTTATGGTTAGTGTTAGACTTAGGTTTAGGGGTTAATAATTTTATTACAGTGGCGGCGGTGTAGTGGGGGGCAGGATAGGGGTTAATAAATTTATTATAGGTGGCGACGGTGTAGGGGGGGCAGGATAGGGGTTAATAAATTTAATATAGGTTGCGGCGGGGTCAGGGAGCGGCGGTTTAGGGGTTAAACTATTTATTTAGTTGCGGCGAGGTGCGGAAACAGCAGGATAGGGGTTAATAACTTTATTATAGAGGGCGACGGTATAGGGGGGCAGGATAGGGGTTACTAGGTATAATGTAGGTGGCAGCGGTGTCCGGGAGTCTAGGAGCGGCGCATTAAAAAAATTTCTTTTTATTTTTAAATAAATATTTCTCTCTCTCTCTCTCTCTATCAAATTTGTGCAACAAACTGCACCAGGTGTATCAAATGAAGGGTTTAAAGGGACAGTCAAGTCCAAAAAAAACTTTCATGTTTCAAATAGGGAATGTAATTTTAAACAACTTTCCAAATTATCACCAATTTTGCTTTGTTCTCTTGGTATTCTTAGTTGAAAGCTAAACCTAGGAGGTTCATATGCAAATTTCTTAGACCTTGAAGGCCGCTTCTAATCTAAATTCATTTTGATAGTTTTTCACCACTAGAGGGCATTAGTTCACGTGTTTCATATAGATAACATTGAGCTCATGCACATGAATTTACCATGGAGACAGCTCTGATTGGCTAAAATGTAATTCTGTCAAAAGAACTGAAATAAGGGGGCAGTCTGCTGAGGCTTAGATACAAGGTAATTACAGAGGTAAAACGTGTATAATTATAACTGTGTTGGTTATGCAAAACTGGGGAATTGGTAATTAAGGGATTATCTATCTTTTAAAACAAAGATTCTGGTGTTGACTGTCCCTTTAAAGACAAGTGAAATACCTTGATTTGTCGGAGTTGGCGTCTAGTCCCTGCACACCAAACACTCACCTCCTCCAGTCCTCACGGTCTCCTCCGTGGCAGTGGCGGTTTTGTGAGTAAAGTAAATACAAGATAACTCCTAGGATATATTCAAAGAGTCCAACTTGGGCACAACAATGTGTTTACCAAGAAATACCATGCACAGCCTTATTGGTCCAAAATTAAAAGTTCATTGTTTATTTGAAACAGTTTAAAATGGAAAACTCACATAGCAGTAAGCGGTCAGCAAGATGTATACGTCATACATACATACATCTTTCTTGGTAAACACATTGTTGTGCTCAAGTTGGACTCTGAATATATCCTAGGAGTTATCTTTTACTATCTATCTATCTATCTATCTATCTATCTATCTACAGTATATATATATATATATATATATATATACGTATAGATATATTGTATGTGTGCGTGTGGGGTTTGTATATATATATATATATATATATATATATATAGAGAGAGAGAGAGAGAGAGAGAGAGAGTGAGAGAAAGAGAGAGAGAGAGAGAGAGAGAGAGAGAGAGAGAAAGAGAGAGAATTTAAAATAAAAAGATTTTCTTTTCTGTGAAAAACATTGGAATTTAAAGTGTTCATAACTACTTTCAGGTTTAGCACAGTTGGTCTAACACGGTATCGGATTAGCGTGCGTGCAATAATAATAAGTTGGTGTGGTTACAATTTCCAAAGGAATTGAGCTTGCATACTAACTTTTTACTTTCAACTTGTAATACATTAAAATATTTTACTTTGAGCGCAGTTAGTGTGCAATCTCGTAATCTTGTCTATAATATATTATTTTACAGTACAATATGTATATATATAACACAATATATACACCCAAGGGTGTTAAGGGAACGTAGCACTGTTATAGACAAACTCTATACTAATTTTTCAAGACTCATTATCCTCAGGCATAGTACCCCAGGATTGGCGTAAAGCTGATGTGGTGCCACTCTTCAAAAAGGGAAGCAGGGCTGATCCAGGAAGCTATAGACCAGTTAGTCTGACATCAATAGTGGGGAACATATTTGAAGGGATTATATTGATGAGCATATTTGTGTAAACAGGATTATGAGTTCAAATCAGCATGGTTTGAATTTGAATAGCCAATAGAATTTCAGTAGCTCTCATCCTATTGGCTGATTTGAACAGCCAATAGGATTTCAGTAGCTCTCATCCTATTGGCTGATTTGAATTTCAAAAATCAAATCAGCCAATAGGAATGCAAGGGACGCCATTTTTAAAAAGCTCCCTTGCATTGAAGAATCAGCGTACGGCAGTGACCGCATGAAGAGGATGCTCCGCGCTACCGGGATGAATATAGAAGATGCCGCTGGGATGAAGATAGAAGATGCCGCCTGGATGAAGATCGAAGATGCCGCCTGGATCAATGAAGACCTCACTGCCTGGATGAAGATTTATCGCCGCCTGGTTGTCCGGACTTCAGAAACTGTAAGTGGATCGTGGGGGGTTAGTGTTAGGGTTTTTTTTTTTACTTTTTTTGGTTGTTTTTTTTTTAGATTAGGATTTGGGCTTTTTTTTTAAAAGAGCTGAATGCCCTTTTAAGGGCAATGCCCACACAAATGCCATTTTCAGGGCAATGGGTAGCTTATATTTTTGTTAGAGTTAGGATTTTTATTTTGGGGGCTTGGTTGGGTGGTGTGTTTTACTGTTGGGGGGTCTTTATATTTTTTTACAGGTAAAAGAGCTGATTTCTTTTCTATTGGTAGTTTATTGTAGGCTAGGGGTTTTTTATTTTGGGGGGGCAATTGCTTTTATTTTAGATAGTTTCGTTTGCTATTTTTTGTAATTTGGTGTGTTATTTTTTGTCACTTACTATTTTTATTTTTTGCAATTTTAGACATAGTGTTAGTTTTTTTTAATGTGTAATTTAGTTTATTTAATTGGTAGTTATTTTAATTTTAGTATAATAGTTATGTCAGGTTAATTGTTAGTTTTAACTTATTTTTTTTTATTTCACAGGTAAGTTTTTATTTCTTTTAAGATAGGGATATTTTAATTTAAAGTTAGGGGGTTGTTAGGTATAGGGGTTAATTGTTTAATTTAGTTTTTTTGCGATCTGGGGGGACGGTGGTTTAGGGGTTAATAGGTTTATTTAGTGGGGGTGATGTGTGAGGCCAGAGGTTTAGGGGTTAATAACTTTATTTAGTGGTGGCGATGTTGGGGAGCAGCGGAATAGGCGTCAAAAGCTTTATTATAGTGTCAGCGATGTTGGGATGCGGGAGAATAGGGGTTAATAACTTTATTATAGTGGTGGCGATGTTGGGGAGCGGCAGAATAGGGGTTAATAACTTTATTATAGTGGCGGCGATGTCGGGGAGCGGCAGAATATCGGTTAATAACTTTTATTAGTGGTGGCGATGTCGGGAGTGGAAGATTATGGGTAATAACTTTATTTCGGTGTCGGCGATGTCGGGGGCAACAGATTAGGAGTGTTTAGACTTGGGGTTTATGTCAGGGTGTTAGGTTGGAACGTAACTTGTTAAAGTAACACAGAGATTTTCAAAATATAATCAATATTTGTAAAATCACTGCTGGATCTAAATCTAAATGTATTAAAATATAAAAGAGAAAGTGCTAAGCTTAAATGTAATAAAACTGAAAGGACCCAATCTGAAGTGTAAAGTAACATAACATATGAAGCACAAAGTGTAAGTGTAAGAAACTTACCTTAGGAAGCTCTGCTCCTGGTCCTGCTCCCCAGTCTCGGCATCCCCTGTGGATGGACACCAAGGGGCCGATTTATCAAGGGCCAAATGGCACCTGATGCCCCTGTGTCAGCGTGAGCCTTCAGGCTCGCCTGAAACAGCAATTATGAAGCAGCAGTCCTTAACTGGTCTGCTCCCTCTGAGGCTGTGGACATCAATCCGCCCGATCCTATACGATCATCGGGTTGATTGACACCCTCTGCCAATACCCGATCACAAGAGCCTGGAGAGTAGACCAGGTAAGTCCAACTTTGATAGCAAAAATCTCTCAAAACTTTTGATTTAGAAAGCTGCCGCTAAGATAATGTTATATAATTCTGCACTATGTGCAGAATTATATAACATTATTTTTTAAGTTTATTGTCCCTTTAATCAGGCATAGCAAACCTATACACCTGTGTCAGATATAAAGGTACAAACCACCAATCAGCATCCTGGGATTTTTAACCTATTAGATTAAAAAAAATATAAAGTGAGAATCCTTGATTTACTATTATACTGCCACCCAGTTGTCCCCTATTTAAAAACATATTAAAACATTTTTTAATCTAAAAAAACTATATATCCACAAAGCTATAACTAAAGATTTATGTACACTAAATAGCATATTACAAATTATTCAGATACAATAAAGAAACTGTGAAATCCTAAATCTTTCTTTATTGCATCTGAATATTTTCTTTTTTAGATTAAAAAAAAATTAGATTTAAATTGGTGACCACTGAGGGGCAGTATAATAGTAAATCAAGGATTAGTACATAGAAACCTGTCATCAATATTACTTTGATTGATATCAGGTATGTGGACCTGAAGCCACTTCAGGTTCTATAGAATTAATTAATTCATACACTAAACAGATTTTCAGTTATTTTGATCATGCTGTACAGATTCTTCTGAATAAGGTATAGACTGTAATGTGTACTTATTGCCATCATTAAATCCACCCCTCCTTTCAAGCTGACAAAAATAATAATAATATAAATATGAAAAAGAAGCAGCCTTCTAGGTCTTGATTGGCGCACTTACCAGTCTGGTTGTAAACCTACCATTTAGCAGTAACAGTAAACATCTTAATTACATTTAATGCAGATTTCTTTGTTGTTACTGCCAGTTGGTAAAAATATAAATGGGATGTGACCTAGCCTTCAGTAAGAAATATTCCACAGATTAGCATTTTCAAACTGTCACAGGAAAAAGAGATAATATTTTAAGAAAAAAATGTTATGCATTCAAGAATGCGCTTGTCGACATCACAGGATATCTACATGTTGAGGAAATTAATGTTAGTTAAGGAAAATCTCCTAGTGACAAGATGCCCTTGAGTGTTTTTAGCCAGTAGCATACTGTACAAATCACGACAGGTAGTATAGCTATAAAAGGAAAACTATCTTGAGCCCGTCTCTTATGCCTGTTAACTAAAATAATGAACACATAAGAAAACTACAGCATCATTGCATTTCTAAATATTTAGCTAAATATGTATCACCATATGTCTATTTAATACATAATACAAACTTCCATGAATATGCAATTATTTCAGTTAATTGAAACACCATCTATATTTCTTTGGAAGTGTATTAAAAAAATTCAACTAATGAGTTTCTAATAAAAATTGTATGACAAAGCCTACCCTCCCTCAGTATATAAGTGTGTGTTGGTGAGTATCCTCAACATGGGATTTCTTGGGCATGTTTGATGTTTCCTCACAAATTTGAGCATATGCATTGAGGCTTTATTCCTGAAGGTCTAGTTGACCTCAATCACAAGTGATAAGCTTGCAAAGTTGTGTAAAAAATGAGAGCTGTGTTAATTTATCATACTGTGGGTAGACAAGGTTCCCAGATGCACTATCTGCAACCAATAGGGTGAGAGTAAGTCTTGCCAATCATCCTGATTAGGTAGCAGCATTAGGAGATTGATAAATGAAGCTTGTGCATGAACATATTGAAATGTTAATAATGTGTGGTTCAGCCATCTTGTACTTTGCAGCCTCTTGTGAGAATCTTTCTTCCTGACTGCCCTATTACTTTGTACAGGAAGTAAATACAAATAAAAACATTAGAACAAATTATAAGGGGAGTAAAAATTGTAATCTTATATTTAAAAAAATAGTCATGAAAAGTTTCCATGCTTTACATGATATGTGGGAAGTATTTTTATATCAAATGGATTACTTGTAAATATAAAAACACTTTAATACTTTACAGAGGAATAAAAAGACTGTGACCGTGCCTCTTACTAAAATCTATCAAGCTTAGAATTAAAGAAACAGTAAATTAAAAATTATACATTTATGCAGTAGTGGCTGGTCCATTGGGGCAGTGCCCCTCCAAATGCCCACTAAATTTATTTGTATTATTATTATTAAGTTTTTCTTAACCCCTTCAAGACGGGGGCAAATGGACTATATCAGAACAAAGTTCCGATGTAAACAAACCGGAGAAACAGGAGGATGTGTGATCGCCAATGTGATCAAGTGGCTACAACGCCACTGATTGGATCTGGGGGACTGCCTACGATGCTAGGCACATACCCTAGTTGGATCTTCCTGTTTTTTCAAAATGAAAGGGAGCAGGACGCTTCAAATGATAGGACGTTCCATGCCACCCTTACAGCGGGAAAGTTCAGTTCTGTGTGGATGGCATGGAACATCCTAACGGCATTAACAGGGTCATTTTTCTGTCTTATAATTATTATTTAGGTAGTGCTATTTAATTTTAATGTTTGTGATTTTCTAAATGAAATTATGCATCCTTAAAGGGACATTGTACACTAGATTTTTCTTTGTATAAATGTTTTGTAGATGATCCATTTATATAGCCTATCTGAGGGTGTTTGTTTTTTTAAATGTATAGTTTTGCTTATTTTTAAAAAAAATTGTGATGATTTTCAGTCTCCGAACCAAGCCCCAAAGTTTTAAATGTATACTGATGTATACAGACTTCAGACTGCTTTTGTTTGTATAAATAGTGATCTGCATGTCTGGCATGCCATCTTGCGGCTCAGTTTTCCAGCAGTGTTGAAATAATAAAAAAAAAAAAAAAATCACTTTCCACATCCCTCTTGTGTTTTGCGTGGCCTGATGTGCTGCCTGCGCTACAGAGAGAGGGAAGGTGCACACCCACGCTGCTGCAGAACCTTAAAGATCTCTTAGCTTTGTTGTCTACGTTGTCTACTAAAAAATATATAGTTTTGATATTTAAATAATAAAAAACAAGGCTCTATTTCTGTTTAAATTGAGGGATAGCAAAAATGCTAGAAAACTCACTAGTATTTTGTGCAAGTTTTTTAATGCAATTCCTGGCTTTAGACACATGCATGCATCTAAGATCACCTAGGATTACTCTTTAACTAAGGATATCAAGAGAACTAAATAAAATTCTTAATAGAATTAAAATGGAAAAGTGTTTAAAATGTCATACTCTAGCCAGTCAATGTAAGTTTAATTTTGACTTTACAGTCCCTATAATACAAAGAAACATATATTTATCAGATAAATATATTGATTTTGACAATTTGTGTAAACTACTCGTAATGTTAGTTAGATTGTATGCATGGACATACAATTTAGAGAAACCCTGGATGAAAGTATTGAAAAGAGTTTAGCGATCCTTATGAAGGCCATGTGAAGAGGTCATCATAAGACCAGTGAGCTGGGCTAAGTGAGTCGTGGATAGAGAAGGAGAACAGAAGTGAGCGCCAATCCAGGATCAGAACGTGCAATAAATTCCCACCCTGCCTTCCGGTATGTGTGCCTTGATTTGAATGTTGCAGCTTCGGGGTGCTTACCAATTTGGCAAGATTGGGAATTGTTGGTACCTCCAATTTGAGGCATATCCTTCTTGGTTGTAAGTAAGGGCAGATTTTTGTACCCTAGCAAGCACCCTGTGTTTTGTATATAAATGTTTAACTGTTTATTTGGTAATATTATGACAATGTATTTTATTATGTGTTCAATAATGAATGTATTTTAGAAAAAAAAGTGCTTAATATGGGTGTAAACAGTACATTATGAAAATATTGTATATTATTAATAATGGGCGTTTTTTGCGTTAGTCGGGTTGCGTTCATATTACAAAAAAACTTATTTTGCGCAAGCGGTAACCTGAATAGCATACAAATCCAAAATTATGTTTCCAAGAGAGTGTGCATGTAAGTATTCCCCCGTAGAAATCAATATAGAAAAAAAAAAGAAAACACCCAAGATCGCGCAAATGCAAATTGAGGTCAATGGAGAAAAAGAAAATTATTGAAAAAAAACACCCATTGCGCAAACAACATAGCATATTCACATTAGCAAATGTGAAATATTTACAGTAAATACATAGTTAAAATCTTAATTAAATCTTAATTAAATATGAATATTGCCATCTTCTTAATGGCAAAGGGCTCTAATGCACTTATATATAAATATAAATACATTAATATATATGTACACATATATAGACATATTTATATAAAAACAAATACATCTTTAGCAATGTATATATGTATATATATATATATATATATATATATATATATATATATATATCTATGTTAAAGTACTTTGGCAGCTTTTTTTTCTAACTCTAGAGCTCTCATATCTCTGAGTCCTTATAACTTTTTGTGCAATATGTGTTTTGAATAATTTTTATTAGACAGTGGTAATATGAGTGTAAGTGTACTTTGTAATGTATTTTTGTTTTGAGCAACTTTTTTGCTTCGGAAAACAGTTAACCCCAGCTCTGAGATTGTGTTAAGGATTGAAATGTAAATGGCGATTGCTCTAGTGCAATCACGATTTCGCTCAACTTGTTAT
The DNA here is from genome assembly GCF_027579735.1 of Bombina bombina. NCBI lineage: Eukaryota > Metazoa > Chordata > Amphibia > Anura > Bombinatoridae > Bombina > Bombina bombina. The sequence goes on from NC_069501.1 coordinate 766,051,570, forward strand.
ATCAGCGCAATTAAAAAGGCTCATAAAATGACGATATCGTTTGCTCAAAACAGTTTGCGCCTCACTTGTAATCTAGCCGATAAAATTTTTGTATATTTACTAGATAAATAATTTACTAATGAACATATTTTTGGCACCAGTCCTTAATAAACTGTTGGGATCATTTGTAGTATCAAATAATATGCAAATTTACTTCTGGTTCAAATGGAGCTTGTATTAATAACAGTGTTAACACATTTTTTATACTTACGTAGATAACAGTTGTTGGTTAAGTCCATTAGACTGTATAGTTATTAGTTTATTAAATAAATGACCTGATTAGATTGCTGGTCATATTAGTAGTTAATTGCCTACACATCCTATAATATAAAAGGCCAAGTGTGTTTGTCCAAAGCTGTCATGTGCAGTAGAGACAGCATGAGGACAAACACACCTGGCCTTACCTGACATGATGCTTGCGCCGAAAGTGGGCGTAGCCAGGTGGGAGCGTGGGCGTGAACGGGCATGGTGGGGTGTGGCCGGCACGGTCGGAGCGAGATAGGGAAGAAAAATAGAAAGAGAGGGGGAGAGACAAAAAGAGATAAAAAAGAGCTAAAGAGAGGGGAAAGAGCAGAAGAGAGGGGAAAGTGCAGAAGAGGGGGGGGGGAGCAAAATAGAGGGGAAAGAGCAAAAGAGAGGGAAGAGAGAGCAAAAGAGAGGGAGGAGAGAGCAAAAGAGAGGGGGGAGAGAGAGCAATAGAGAGGGGGAGAGAGAGAAAAAGAGAGGGGGAGAGAGAGAACAAAAGAGAGAGGGAGAGAGAGCAATAGAGAGGGGGAGAGAGAGAGCAAAGAGAGGCATGGAGAGAGAGAGAAAAAGAAGGGGATGGAGAGAGAGAGCACAAAAGAGAGGGGGGAAGAGAGGGGGAAGAGAGAAAGCAAAAGAAATGGATGGAGAGAAAGAGCAAAAGAGAGGGATGGAGAGAGAGCAAAAAAAAAAGAGAGACAGAGCAAAAGAGAGGGGGGAGAGAGAGAGCGCAAAAGAGAGGTTGGAGAGTGAGCGCAAAAGAGAGGGGGGAGAGAGAGAGCGCAAAAGAGAGGGGCGAGAAAGAGCACGCCAAAGAGGGGCGAGAGAGAGAGTGCAAAAGAGAGAGACAGAGCAAAAGAGAGGGGGGAGAGAGCGCAAAAGAGAGGTTGGAGAGTGAGCGCAAAAGAGAGGGGGGAGAGAGAGAGCGCAAAAGAGAGGGGGAGAGAGAGAGAGCACAAAAGAGGGGGAGGAAGAGAGCGCAAAAGCAAAGAGGGGGAGAGAGCACAAAAGAGGGGGAGAGAGAGAGCGCAAAAGAGAGGGGGAGAGAGAGCGCACTTAAGAGAGGGGGAGAAAGAGCACGCAAAAGAGGGGGGAGAGAGAGAGTGCAAAAGAGAGAGAGAGCGCAAAAGAGAGGGGGAGAGAGAGAGAGTGTAAAAGAGAGGGGGGAGAGAGCAAAAGAGAGGGGGAGAGAAGCAAAAGAGAGGAGGAGAGAGGGAGCAAAAGAAAGGGAGAGAGAGGGAGAGCAAAAGAGAGGTGGAGCGATAGAGATCGCAAAAGAGAGGGGGAGAGAGTGCAAAAGAGAGGTTGGAGAGTGAGCGCAAAAGAGAGGGGGAGAGAGAGAGCGCAAAAGAGAGGGGGAGAGAGAGAGAGCACAAAAGAGGGGGAGGGAGAGAGCGCAAAAGCAAAAGAGGGGGAGAGAGCACAAAAGAGGGAGAGAGAGAGAGCGCAAAAGAGAGGGGGAGAGAGAGCGCACTAAAGAGAGGGGGAGAAAGAGCACGCAAAAGAGGGGCGAGAGAGAGAGTGCAAAAGAGAGAGATAGAGCAAAAGAGAGGGGGGAGAGAGAGAGAGTGTAAAAGAGAGGGGGGAGAGAGCAAAAGAGAGGGGGAGAGAAGCAAAAGAGAGGAGGAGAGAGGGAGCAAAAGAAAGGGAGAGAGAGGGAGAGCAAAAGAGAGGTGGAGCGATAGAGATCGCAAAAGAGAGGGGGAGAGAGTGCAAAAGAGAGGTTGGAGAGTGAGCGCAAAAGAGAGGGGGAGAGAGAGAGCGCAAAAGAGAGGGGGAGAGAGAGAGAGCACAAAAGAGGGGGAGGGAGAGAGCGCAAAAGCAAAAGAGGGGGAGAGAGCACAAAAGAGGGAGAGAGCGCAAAAGAGAGGGGGAGAGAGAGCGCACTAAAGAGAGGGGGAGAAAGAGCACGCAAAAGAGGGGCGAGAGAGAGAGTGCAAAAGAGAGAGACAGAGCAAAAGAGAGGGGGGAGAGAGAGAGCGCAAAAGAGAGGTTGGAGAGTGAGCGCAAAAGAGAGGGGGAGAGAGAGAGAGCGCAAAAGAGAGGGGGAGAGAGAGGGAGCACAAAAGAGGGGGAGGAAGAGAGCGCAAAAGCAAAAGAGGGGGAGAGAGCACAAAAGAGGGGGAGAGAGAGAGCGCAAAAGAGAGGGGGAGAGAGAGCGCACTTAAGAGAGGGGGAGAAAGAGCACGCAAAAGAGGGGGGAGAGAGAGAGTGCAAAAGAGAGAGAGAGCGCAAAAGAGAGGGGGGAGACAGAGAGTGTGTAAAAGAGAGGGGGAGAGAGCAAAAGAGAGGGGGAGAGAAGCAAAAGAGAGGGGGAGAGAGGGAGCAAAAGAAAGGGGGAGAGAGGGAGAGCAAAAGAGAGGTGGAGCGATAGAGCGCGCAAAAGAGAGGGGGAGAGAGCGCAAAAGAGAGGGGGAGAGAGCACAAACGAGAGGGTGAGAGAGCACAAAAGAGAGGGGGAGTGAGAGAGCAAGGGGTGGGACCACAAAATTTTGCTCCACATCTCACTCCAATACCATCGCTGCTTACGTTAGCGGTGAGCTGGTGTAACGTGCTTGTGCACTATTTCCCCATAGGAATCAACGGGGAGAGCCGGCTGAAAAAAGTTTAACACCTGCAAAAAAGCAGCGTTTAGCTCCTAACGCAGCCCCATTGATTCCTATGGGGAAATAAAATGTATGTCTACACCTAACACCCTAATACGAACCCCGAGTCTAAACACCCTAATCTTACACTTATTAACCCCTAATCTGCTGCCCCCAACATCGCCAACAACTACATTATATTTATTAACCCCTAATCTGCCGCCCCAAATGTCGCTGCTACCTACCTACATTTATTAACCCCTAATCTGCCGCCCCCAACGTCGCCGCAACTATAATAAACATTAACCCCTAAACATAAGTCTAACCCTAACCCCCCCTAACAAATATAATTTAAATAAATCTAAATAAAATTACTATAATTAACTAAATTATTTCTATTTAAAACTAAATACTTACCTGTAAAATAAACCCTAAGATAGCTACAATATAACTAATAGTTACATTGTAGCTAGCTTAGGTTTTATTTTTATTTCACAGGCAAGTTTGTATTTATTTTAACTAGGTAGAATAGTTACTAAATAGTTATAAACTATTTAATAAACTACCTAGCTAAAATAAATACAAAAGTAATAAACTACCTAGCTAAAATAAATACAAAAGTACCTGTAAAATAAAAACTAACCTAAGTTACACTAACACCTAACACTACACTATAATTAAATTAATTCCCTAAATTAAATACAATTAAATAAAATTAGCTAAAGTAAAAAAATAAACCAAACACTAAATTACACAAAATAATAAACAAATTACAAGATTTTTAAACTAATTACGCCTAATCTAATCCCCCTAACAAAATAAAAAAGCCCCCCAAAATAAAAAAAGCCCTACCCTACACTAAATTACAAATAACCCTTAAAAAGGGCCTTTTGCGGGGCATTGCCCCAAAGTAATCAGCTCTTTTACCTGTAAAAAATTTAGAAATCCCCCCAACATTAAAACCCACCACCCACACAACCAACCCTACTCTAAAACCCACCCAATACCCCCTTAAAAAAAAACTAACCCCTTGAAGATTACCTTACGGGGTGAAGCCGGTCCGAAGTCCTCAATGAATCCGGCAGAAGTGGTCCTCCAGATGGGCAGAAGTGGTCCTCCAGATGGGCAGAAGTCTTCATCCAGACGGCATCTTCTATCTTCATCCATCCGGCGTTGAGCGGGTCCATCTTCAAGACATCCGACGCGGAGCATCCTCTTCTTTCCACGGCGACTGAAGAATGAAGGTTCCTTTAAGTGACGTCATCCAAGATGGCGTCCCTTCAATTCAGATTGGCTGATAGAATTCTATCAGCCAATCTGAATAAAGGTAGGAAAAATCCTATTGGCTGATGCAATCAGCCAATAGGATTGAAGTTCAATCCTTTTGGCTGATCCAATCAGCCAATAGGATTGAGCTGGCATTCTATTGGCTTAATTACGATTGGCTGATAGAATTCTATCAGCCAATCGGAATTGAAGGGACACCATCTTGGATGACGTCACTTAAAGGTACCTTCATTCTTCAGTCGCCGTGGAAAGAAGAGGATGCTCCGCATCGAATATCTTGAAGATGGACCTGCTCCACGCCAGATGGATGAAGATAGAAGATGCCGTCTGGATGAAGACTTCTGCCCGTCTGGAGGACCACTTCGCTCAGCTTGGATGAAGACTTCTCCCGGCTTCATTGAGGACTTCAGCCCAGCTGGATGAAGACTTCTCCCGGTAAGGTGATCTTCAAGTGGTTAGTGTTTTTTTAAGGGGGTATTGGGTGGGGTTTAGAGTAGGGTTGGTTGTGTGGGTGGTGGGTTTTAATGTGGGGGGGGATTTCTAATGTTTTTTTTACAGGTAAAAGAGCTGATTACTTTGGGGCAATGCCCTGCAAAAGGCATTTTTAAGGGCTATTTGTAATTTAGTGTAGGGTAGGGCTTTTTTATTTTGTTAGGGGGATTAGATTAGGTGTAATTAGTTTAAAAATCCTGTAATTTGCTTATTATTTTGTGTAATTTAGTGGGTTTTTTTATACTTTAGCTAATTCTATTTAATTGTATATAATTGTATTTAATTTAGGGAATTAATTTAATTATAGTGTAGTGTTAGGTGTTAGTGTAACTTAGGTTAGGTTTTATTTTACAGGTACTTTTGTATTTATTTTAGCTAGGTAGTTTATTAAATAGTTAATAACTATTTAATAACTATTCTACCTAGTTAAAATAAATACAAACTTGCCTGTAAAATAAAAATAAACCCTAAGCTAGCTACAATGTAACTATTAGTTATATTGTATCTATCTTAGCGTTTATTTTACAGGTAAGTATTTAGTTTTAAATAGGAATAATTTAGTTAATTATAGTAATTTTATTTAGATTTATTTAAATTATATTTAAGTTAGGTGGGGTTAGGGTTAGACTTAGATTTAGGGGTTAATAACTTTAGTATAGTGGCGGCGACGTTGGGGGCGGCAAATTAGGGGTTAATAAATGTAGGTAGGTGTAGGCGATGTTAGGGACGGCAGATTAGGGGTTAATAATATTTAACTAATGTTTGCGAGGCGGGAGTGTGGCAGTTTAGGGGTTAATATATTTATTATAGTGGTGGCGATGTCTGGTTTGGCAGATTAGGGGGTAAAAAATTTTCTTTTAGTGTTTGCGATGCGGGACGACCTCGGTTTAGGTGTTAATAGATAGTTTATGGGTGTTAGTGAACTTTTTAGCACTTTAGTTAAAAGTTTTATGCTACGGCGTTGTAGTGTAAAACTCTTAACTACTGACTTTAAAATGCGGTACCAGTCTTGACAGGAGAGGGTCTACCGCTCACTTTTTGGCAGACTCGTAATACCGGTGCTATGCAAGTCCCATTGAAAAAAGAGGATACGCAATTTACGTAAGTGGATTTGCGGTATATCCAAGTCTGGCCAAAAAAGTGAGCGGTACACCTGTACCTTCAAGACTCATAATACCAGCGGGCGTTAAAAAGCAAAGCTCGTAATCTAGCCGTTTGTTTATATCTTCATTATAAGGCGCTGAAGGGTAGGAGGGAGCTTGAAATCTTTTTGATCTGATATTTCCTGTAGTATATTTATTCAGTTATGATTACAATTCAGAATAATATCTGCCAATATGTCTGTACAGTCTCTTCTTTATATATCTTCAAATGCAAATTCTCATTGCTTCTAATCTGAAAACATGTTGTAATGTAGTTTTAAAAAATTATAAGTTCAGTGGCTTTGTTAACATTCTGTTGAGCTCCATACTTGAGTTTCAAGAGGTTCCTAAAGAATAAATCTTTTATGAAAGTGTTTACAACCTACCTGTCCCATAGATTGCCTTGCTTTAAGGTAGTATAATTCAGAGGGTAGGTTACAGGCAAGATCCTAATCTTTTGGCAGACATTACCCTGTGATCATGTACTATAGCTATATCATAATATGTCTGCACTTTCTAAATCAATCATAGCAATAAATACTTTGCAAGTAAATAAATCAATAAATTGCATTTTGCTGCATCTTTTGCCTTACATTTCTTCCATCAAACAGGTGATATGATATATGAAACATGTGACTGGTTGACCAGAAGCGAAAACCCTAAATACACAAACGCCTAGATTTAGAGTTTTGCGGCCAAAGGGGTGCGTTAGCTACGCGTGCTTTTTTCTGGCCGCACCTTTTAAATACCGCTGGTATTTAGAGTTCACAGAATGGCTGCGTTAGGCTCCAAAAAAGGAGCATAGAGCATATTTACCGCAACTTCAACTCTCGATACCAGCGGTGCTTACGGACGCGGCCAGCTTCAAAAACGTGCTCGTGCACGATTCCCCCATAGAAAACAATGGGGCTGTTTGAGCTGAAAAAAAACCTAACACCTGCAAAAAAGCCGCGTTCAGCTCCTAACGCAGCCCCATTGTTTTCTATGGGGAAACACTTCCTACGTCTGCACCTAACACTATAACATGTACCCCGAGTCTAAACACCCCTAACCTTACACTTATTAACCCCTAATCTGCCACCCCGCTATCGCTGACCCCTGCATATTATTTTTAACCCCTAATCTGCCGCTCCGTACACCCCCGCCACCTACATTATCCCTATGTACCCCTAATCTGCTGCCCTAACATCGCCGACCCCTATATTATATTTATTAACCCCTAATCTGCCGCCCCCAACGTCGCCTCCACCTAACTACACTTATTAACCCCTAATCTGCCGACCGGACCTGAGCGCTACTATAATAAATGTATTAACCCCTAATCCGCCTCACTCCCTCCTCAATAACCCTATAATAAATAGTATTAACCCCTAATCTGCACTCCCTAACATTGCCGACACCTAACTTCAAGTATTAACCCCTAATCTGCTGACAGGATCTCACCGCTACTCTAAATTTTTTTATTAACCCCTAAAGCTAAGTCTAACTTTAACCCTAACACTCCCCTAAATTAAATATAATTAAATCTAACAAAAGAAATTAACTCTTATTAAATAAATTATTCCTATTTAAAGCTAAATACTTACCTGTAAAATAAATCCTAATATAGCTACAATATAAATTATAATTATATTGTAGCTATTTTAGGATTAATATTTATTTTACAGGTAACTTTGTAATTATTTTAACCAGGTACAATAGCTATTAAATAGTTAAGAACTATTTAATAGTTACCTAGTTAAAATAATTACAAAATTACCTGTAAAATAAATCCTAACCTAAGTTACAATTAAACCTAAAACTACACTATCAATAAATAAATTAAATAAACTACCTACAATTATCTACAATTAAACCTAACACTACACTATCAATAAATAAATTAAATACAATTCCTACTAATAAATATAATTAAATAAACTAACTAAAGTACAAAAAATAAAAAAGAACTAAGTTACGAAAAATAAAAAAATATTTACAAATATTAGAAAAATATTACAACAATTTTAAACTAATTACACCTACTCTAAGCCCCCTAATAAAATAACAAAGACCCCCAAAATAAAAAAATGCCCTAACCTATTCTAAATTACAAAAGTTCAAAGCTCTTTTACCTTACCAGCCCTTAAAAGGACCTTTTGTGGGGCATGCCCCAAAGAATTCAGCTCTTTTGCCTGTAAAAAAAACCATACAATACCCCCCCAACATTACAACCCACCACCCACATACCCCTAATCTAACCCAAACCCCCCTTAAATAAACCCAACACTAAGCCCCTGAAGATCTTCCTACCTTGTCTTCACCATGCCAGGTATCACCGATCGTTCCAGGCTCCGAAATCTTCATCCAAGCCCAAGCGGGGGCTAGACATCCATCATCTCGCGGCTGAAGAGGTCCAGAAGAGGCTCCAAAGTCTTCATCCTATCCGGGAAGAAGAGGCGATCCGGACCGGCAACCATCTTGATCCAAGCGGCATCTTCTATCTTCATCCGATGACGACCGGCTCCATCTTGAAGACCTCCACCGCGGACCCATCTTCTTCCGACGACTTCCCGACGAATGACGGTTCCTTTAAGGGACGTCATCCAAGATGGCATCCTTTGAATTCTGATTCTATCAGCCAATCGGAATTAAGGTAGGAAAATTCTGATTGGCTGATGGAATCAGCCAATCAGAATCAAGTTCAATCCGATTGGCTGATTCAATCAGCCAATCAGATTGAGCTCGCATTCTATTGGCTGTTCCGATCAGCCAATAGAATGCAAGCTCAATCTGAATGGCTGATCGGATCAGCCAATCGGATTGAACTTGATTCTGATTGGCTGATTCCATCAGCCAATCAGAATTTTCCTACCTTAATTCCGATTGGCTGATAGAATCCTATCAGCCAATCGGAATTCAAAGGACGCCATCTTGGATGACGTCCCTTAAAGGAACCGTGATTCGTCGGGAAGTCATCGGAAGAAGAAGATGGGTCCGCGGTGGAGGTCTTCAAGATGGAGCCGGTCGTCATCGGATGAAGATAGAAGATGCCGCTTGGATCAAGATGGTTGCTGGTCCGGATCGCCTCTTCTTCCCGGATAGGATGAAGACTTTGGAGCCTCTTCTGGACCTCTTCAGCCGCCGGATGATGGATGTCTAGCCCCCGCTTGGGCTTGGATGAAGATTTCGGAGCCTGGAACGATCAGTGATACCTGGCATGGTGAAGACAAGGTAGGAAGATCTTCAGGGGCTTAGTGTTAGGTTTATTTAAGGGGGGTTTGGGTTAGATTAGGGGTATGTGGGTGGTGGGTTGTAATGTTGGGGGGGGTATTGTATGTTTTTTTTTACAGGCAAAAGAGCTGAATTCTTTGGGGCATGCCCCACAAAAGGTCCTTTTAAGGGCTGGTAAGGTAAAAGAGCTTTGAACTTTTGTAATTTAGAATAGGGTAGGGCATTTTTTTATTTTGGGGGTCTTTGTTATTTTATTAGGGGGCTTAGAGTAGGTGTAATTAGTTTAAAATTGTTGTAATTTTTTCTAATGTTTGTAAATATTTTTTTATTTTTTGTAACTTAGTTCTTTTTTATTTTTTGTACTTTAGTTAGTTTATTTAATTGTATTTATTTGTATGAATTGTATTTAATTTATTGATAGTGTAGTGTTAGGTTTAATTGTAGATAATTGTAGGTAGTTTATTTAATTTATTTATTGATAGTGTAGTGTTAGGTTTTATTGTAACTTAGGTTAGGATTTATTTTACAGGTAATTTTGTAATTATTTTAACTAGGTAACTATTAAATAGTTCTTAACTATTTAATAGCTATTGTACCTGGTTAAAATAATTACAAAGTTACCTGTAAAATAAATATTAATCCTAAAATAGCTACAATATAATTATAATTTATATTGTAGCTATATTAGGATTTATTTTACAGGTAAGTATTTAGCTTTAAATAGGAATAATTTATTTAATAAGAGTTAATTTATTTTGTTAGAATAAAATTATATTTAATTTAGGGGGGTGGCTTTAGGGGTTAAAAAATTTATTAGAATAGCGGTGAGCTCCGGTCGGATGATTAGGGGTTAATGTTTGAAGTTAGGTGTCGGCGATGTTAGGGAGGGCAGATTAGGGGTTAATACTATTTATTATAGGGTTATTGAGGCGGGAGTGAGCGGGATTAGGGGTTAATAACTTTATTATAGTAGCGGTGCAGTCCACTAGGCAGATTAGGGGTTAATAAGTGTAGGTAGGTGGCAGCGACGTTGTGGGGGGCAGATTAGGGGTTAATAAATATAATATAGGGGTCGGCGGTGTTAGGGGCAGCAGATTAGGGGTACATAAGGATAACGTAGGTGGCGGCGCTTTGCGGTCGGCAGATTAGGGGTTAATTATTGTAGGTAGCTGGCGGTGACGTTGTGGGGGGCAGATTAGAGGTTAATAAATATAATATAGGGGTCGGCGGTGTTAGGGGCAGCAGATTAGGGGTACATAAATATAACGTAGGTGGCGGTCGGCAGATTAGGGGTTAAAAAAATGTAATTGAGTGGCGGCGATGTGGGGGGGCTTCGGTTTAGGGGTACATAGGTAGTTTATGGATGTTAGTGTACTGTAGAGCACAGTAGTTAAGAGCTTTATGAACCGTCGTTAGGCCAAAAAGCTCTTAACTACTGACTTTTTTCTGCAGCTGGAGTTTGGTCGTTAGATTTCTTTTTTTTTTTTTTAAATCTACTCTTTATTGGGTTTTTTTTTTAAACAAAACAGATACGTTAATAATGAGTACCAAAACAGAAAAAGTTAAAAACTAAAAATTAACCATAATAAACAGTATAATGAAAAAAAAGCAAAAAAAAAGAATAATAAAGTAACAATTACCTTGATTATTACCTTCAACAAAAAAGCTAAACAAGACCTATCCACAAGGTACATTACATTCTACATATAATATCGTATTTTTACAATATCATTAATACACATTAATGTAGAAATGAGCAGGGAAAAAACAAAAAACAAAACACCAATATACCTCTCCCCTCTCCTCCCCATCCCAAGAATTACCTATGTTCCTCCCTTTAACTTACCCACCTGGCATTAGATACCCATAAAGATGGAAACAGGTTATGAGCAACTAGATCTATAAAACTCTGGGAGCTTAAAAATGGAGTTAAGATATTTCTCTGGACTGCTAGCGGGTAAGACATAATAACTGGGAGCCAACTACCTATTTACCTATTTGTTTCTCTGTGGCAAATTGGGTGTGGAAAGCTTCAAAAATAATTTGTGATTGAATCTCCTTAGTAAACAGGGTGAAAGAGGGGGCCCTCTGCCTCCGCCAGTTTTTAAATATAAGAAACCTAGCTATAAGTATAATTGATATAAGAGCCTATAAATGGATAGTTTTAAGCTGCTTCTGTATTCCTAAAAAGATTATGTCATATGACGAGAGTTGAACAGATACTTTAAATAGCTTATTAACCCAGTACTGAATTTTCAACCAGAATTGACCTATTTTAGGACATGTCCACAACATATGCATTAAGTTAGCATTACTATAAGAACAACGAGGACAAGCAAAGGCTTGAGAAGCATAAAACCGTGCCATTCTGGCTGGGGACAAGTAGTATTTATTGATAAGCTTGAAATGAGACTCTTTTAAGGACATAGGAATCACACATTTATTTACTGTAAGAAAACTCTGACTGACCAGATCCGGGTCTATCCTAGGAAAAATATCCTCCCAACCTTTACAAATCTTTTCTACCCCAACTATACCTTGTTTCTCTAGCATTACATCATATATAAGAGATATTGAAGTATTGCCACTTCTGAACTTATTTATATATATCTTGATCTCATCCCATTTAGACGACCAATCCTCAGCACAGGAATACTCCCGGAGAAAATGCCTAAATTGGAAATAGGCAAACATATTATCCCTTGCTAAATTAAATTGTTGAAACAGGCTACTTGATGATAACACTAAGTTGTCTAACAAGGCCTGTGATACCACTACCAATCCATTCTCCTCCCATTTATTAGGAAGAAAGTCAGAAAAGTGAGGATCTACTTCCAAAATCTTACAAAATTTCTGCCATGCTATTATTGTTTTTGACAGAAGATAACGATAGAATTTTTAGGGGCAAGTTTTTAATTACATTGTGTAGTATGGCTTTTAAAGAAAAGGAAGCAATACATTGCGTTTCAAGTTCAATAGTGGCAAAATTATTGGAGTCAATGATCCAATCCAAGGCAAATTTGACTAGGGTAGCAATGTTATATAGTCTTAGATTAGGCAAAGCAAGTCCTGCTAGCCATTTTTTTTTTGTCAACCGCGCCAAAGATATACGCGGTTTCTTTTTACCCCATATAAATTAAGTTTGGACTTGATCAAATTTCCTCAAATCAGTATTTGTAATAAACAGCGGTAAGTTTTGTAATGGATACAATATCTGCGGGAACACAATAGATTTTATCAAGTTCACACGTGCAGATATAGATAGGGGAAAAGAAGCCCAAACTTCAAGATTATTTTGAATTTTAAAAAATAGAGGGGAAAAATTAAAATTATACCACTTCTGTGGATCTTTATGTAACATTATACCCAAATATTTAAGACAATCTACAACTTTAAAAGGATGAGTTACGCAACTTTCCCTTGATTTATTTATCCACAGTAGTTCACTTTTACCATAATTAATTTTATAACCCAAGAAAGAGCTAAAATCTGCAAATATTCGCAACACTAGAGGTATATGGGACGCTGTTTTATCCAAAAAAAGAAGCAGATCATCAGCGTAAAGTAAGACTTTCAGACTGTTCGATCCTATTGAAATTCCACTCAAGTTATCCCTCAACCAAATAGCCAATGGCTCTAGGGCAATATTGAAAAGCAACGGTGACAACGGGCAACCTTGCCTTGTTCCCCTGCCCAGTATTATTTTAGGGGAAAGCATACTGTTAATCAATAAATATGATATTGGGTTCCGGTATATTTTATAGACAAAATGTACAAATTGCCCTTGAAAACCGAATTGTTCTAAAGCCCTAAATAGGTAAGGCCATGTTATAGAATCAAAGGCTTTTTCAGCGTCTACTGTGAGGAGAGCTAGATCTGTATATATACTTTTTTTATTTTTAATTTTCTCTCTGTTCCACATGAAATCCAAAAGCATAATCAACTTGCGAATATTTTTGGCTGAATTTCTTCCCTGGATAAACCCGGTCTGGTCAGGATGTATAATCTCAGTTAACCCTTTTGCTAATCTCGTTGCTATAATTGATGTAAGAATTTTATAATCAACATTAAGGACTGAGATTGGTCTATATGATGCTGGGTCCTCCTTTTCCTTGTCTTTTTTTGGTATTAATGTTACATTAGCTGCTGTAAAATAATTTGACATTATATCACTTTGTGAAAAATATACATTATACAGCCTTTCCAATGTAAAATTAATTTCTTGACATAAAATTTTGTAGAATTCTGCTGGTAAAAAATCAGGCCCAGCTGCCTTATTTAATTTAACTTTCTCTATAGCTTTATTAATTTCTTCTCCTGAGGTCGTTAGATTTCTAACGCTCACTTCAGCCACGACTCTAAATACCGGCGTTAGAAAGATCCCATTGAAAAGATAGGATACGCAATTGACGTAAGGGAATCTGCGGTATGGAAAAGTTGCGGCTGGAAAGTGAGCGTTAGACCCTTTCCTGACTGACTCCAAATACCGGCGGTAGCCCAAAACCAGCGTTAGGAGCCTCTAACACTGGTTTTGACGGCTACCGCCCAACTCTAAATCTAGGCCAAAAGAAATAATCTCAATAACATAATAAGCATTCCTTATTTAATTAAGGCTCCATGACCAAATTAAAATATAATTACCACATTTCATTTAAGCACGTATCATAACAATATTATAATACACAGCAACCTCTGTATGTCTTAGTCAAAATTAACCCTTAAATTGCATCTGAAATAGGATACTTCAAAATATTCCAACCCTGTATAATAACCTAATGTGTATTTATGAAAGTTGGTGCAATTTATAAAATTTTAATATCACATTCCCCTTTCAAAAACAAATGTGCTAATTCTAGCCTAAATTACATGTGGAGCGCTATTGATAGTGCAGAGTGTGCTATCAATATCGCAGGCCTGAACTCAGAATAGTGCATAATTTGTTATTACAAGTAAGTTGTAAAACAGAATTACCAGAGAATGTTTCACTCAATCAACTTCTCTTTAGCTTGCCCTATACTTTCAATGAATAACACGGCCGTGTTAAACAGACTTACAAGTTGTAGGTTTTATACATTGTGCTCAAGTACAAAATATAACAGCACTAAAATATTTAGCGAGATTGGAGACCTGAAGTAAAGTTGTAACCTCTCATAGAAACATACAAAACTCAGAAGTTGACTGCACTCTCAAACTGAAATTAGAATGGCTGCACATCTTAAACCACTTGAAAAGCAACAGGCAGATGTATTTACAATTAGGCACTCAGGCAGTTAACCCCAAACCAGTCTGGCTGCAAAACACTAAAGGAGAATTTACACAAAATTATCAAACAGCACACAGAATAGCCAGCACTCAGATGCACACAGCTAGGCTAATATATATATATATATGTGTGTGTGTGTGTGTGTTTTAGTTTCTGCCACTCAGCAGCAATGGTGATTTTTTCTTCATACATATAACTACTAGCACTTTTCTAGAAGGTGCAACGCTTAAGGATTTACTCCTAAGCAACTGACTGACATGTATTTTTACCTGAGAGCTGTATAGATTCCATTCTCCAGTCATGATGTCTTCAATAACATTTGTTTTAAATAAAAATAATGTCAACATAATACAAAAATAATCCACTTTATAAAAACTATAAGCATTTAATATATTCAGAAACCTACAGCCTATGTATATGCATTTCATATTTAATATCTTCTATTAATGGTTTGGTATTCTACCATTGATTATTTAATTAAAAAAAAGAAAGAAACCCCCAGTAGATTAGGTATGAATCACTTACAAAACATGGTTATGCTTATTTAAAGAGAATGTACACCTTGTAGTTACAACATATTTTGGAGTCCTCCAACAGGCTAACATATTAGCTATGGTTATTTTCCCAAAAATAGTGGACAACTAGCTGATGTTTTTGATAAAGAGGTACAGGGATCATTATTAGACTTTAGATCACACCCCATTACTTATGGACGGTCTCAGTTATATGCCAAGATCAGACCTAACTATCTATAGCGCCTCAACTGATCTTATAAGTGATTTTTCAAATGGATAAGTGCCTAGTATTTTTACTTATATTTACTGGACAGCCAGCTGAAATACTTGACAGTCTGATTTTAGAAAAGATTAACAACTTGTTTTTCATCTCTATTTTCCTTACTTGGAGGAACCTGAACTTGTGTCGAGATAAGAAAGGCCTTGCTTCTGTCACTGTGTTAACACAATCTCCATTGCTTAGCAGACATGAAAAGATAAACAGCAAATTAGGGGTGAGATAGGTTTTTTAGATTTGTGAAGCTTGCCATGTGCGCTTTTCATTTTCAAAACTGGAAAATCCCAAATTTTGAGACTTAAATGATAAGGGGCAAAATAAATAGTGAAAGTATAATGCAAAAAAAGTTATTTTACCATGGATAGTCAATTATTTATATTACATATTCAAAATGTTTACTGCCTAAGTTGGTTTAACAAAAAATAAAAATGAAAAATAAGACGGAAAATTTCTAGCAAGTGAATAGCGGTCTCACTTAATAGATTGGAATGACATTTAATCCCTTCTATATATACTTTCTAGAAGAAATAAGGTAATCATAACCTATATTTATCCCTCACAAGCTAAGACTACAAAAGAAAAGGATAATAGAAAAAGGTTTTATATGTCTGTCAGGAAAAAAATATAATAGAAAAGGTTCTGTCACAATATTACAATGTTTGTTTAGTTTTAAGTGTACTTTCACTCATGTCAAGACCTGGCATGAATTTCTCTCTATTGAGCTCTTCCTTGATTCTGAAAATTGTCTGTGTTCTTTCTTAGCTACTCAGATTAATCCTTTTATTCTTTAACCCCTTCACTGACAATCTATTTTATACCTCTATGCCAAAGCTGTTTTTACTCATTGCATTTAAAAATCATATTCAGGGATTATTCTTTTATGTAAACTACACACCCAAATAATACTTTAAAAATACATTTAGTTTGCAGAAATATTAGAAAATGTAAAAAGCCATCATACAAAATGCAAAAAAAAAAAGTGTTGTATGTGTGTGTTTTTATATTGTACAAGGTAAACAACCGCAAGGGGGTCCTAATTTCTAAAAACACAAACCCATTATGGTTCCAAATTTAGCATCAAGTCACATTCTCAAAACACAACATTAAAATTCTAAAACTATCACCTAGATTACGAGTTTTGCGTTAGAGGCTATGCGGTGCTAACGAGCAGTTTTCCCTCACCGCTCACTTACCTGCAGTGCTGGTATTATGAGTTTTCAGAAACCTGTCGTTAAAAGACAAGAAGTGAGCGTTGAGCAAAATTTTGCTCATTACCGCACTCCAATACCAGCGCTGCTTAAGTCAGTGGTGAGCTGGTGTAACGTGCTCGTGCACGATTTCCCCATAGGAATCGACGGGGAGAGACGGCTGGAAAAAGTCTAACACCTGCAAAAAAGCAGCGTAAAACTCCTTAACGCTGCCCCATTGATTCCTATGGGGAAATAAAAGTTATGTCTACACCAAACACCCTAACATGAACCCCGAGTCTAAACACCCCTAATCTTACACTTAATAACCCCTAATCTGCCTCCCCCTATATCGCCAACACCTATATTATACTTATGAACCCCTAATCTGCTGCCACCAACATCGCCGCCACCTACATTATATTTATTAACCCCTAATCTACCGCCCCCAATGTCGCCGCCACCTACCTACACTTATTAACTTATTAACCCCTAATCTGCTGCCACCAACGTCGCTGCCACTATGTTAAAGTTATTAACCCCTAAACCTAAGTCTAACCCTAAACCTAACACCCACTAACTTAAATATAATTTAAATAAATCTAAATAAATATTCATATCATTAACTAAATTATTCCAAATTAAAAATAAATACTTACCTATAAAATAAACCCTAAACTAGCTACAATATAAATAATAGTTACATTGTAGCTATTTTAGGATTTATTTTTAATTTGCAGGCAAGTTTGTATTTATTTTAACTAGGTAGAATAGTTATTAAATAGTTATTAACTATTTAATAACTACCTAGCTAAAATAAATACAAATTTACCTGTAAAATTAAACCTAACCTAAGTTACACTAACACCTAACACTACACTACAATTAAATAAATTAACTAAATTAAATACAATTACCTAAATTAAATTAAATTAGCTAAAGTACAAAAAACAAACAAACACTAAATTACAGAAAATAATAAACAAATTACAGAAATTTAAACTAATTACACCTAATCTAATAGCCCTATTAAAATAAAAAAGCCCCCCCCAAATAAAAAAAAACCCTAGCGTAAACTAAACTTCCAATAGCCCTTAAAAGGGCATTTTGCGGGGGAATTACCACAAAGTAATTAGCTCTTTTACCTGTAAAACAAAATACAAACAACCCCCCCCAACAATAAAACCCACCACCCACACAACCAATCCCCCAAATAAAATACTATCTAAAAAAACCTAAGCTCCCTATTGCCCTGAAAAGGGCTCTTTTGCCACCCAAACCCTAATCTAAAAAATAAAACCCACCCAATACACTCTTAAAAAACCTAACACTAACCCCCTGAAGATCGACTTACCGGGATACGTCTTCATCCAAGCCGGGCGAAGTGGTCCTCCAGACGGTCAGAAGTCTTCATCCAAGCCGGGCAGAAGTGGTCCTCCAGAGGGGCAGAAGTCTTCATCCAAGCCGGGCAGAAGTGGTCCTCCAGATGGGCAGAAGTCTTCATCCAGACGGCATCTTTTATCTTCATCCATCCAGTGCAGAGCAGGTCCATCTTAAAGACATCTGACACGGAGCATCCTCTTCTGGTGATGACTAAAATAGAATGAAGGTACCTTTAAGTGATGTCATCCAAGATGGCATCCATTAGATTCCAATTGGCTGATAGAATTCTATCAGCCAATCGGAATTAAGGTAGAAAAATCCTATTGGCTGATTATAATAGCCAATAGGATTGAACTTCAATCCGATTGGCTGATTGCATCAGTCAATAGGATTTTTTCTACCTTAATTCCTATTGGCTGATAGAATTCTATCAGCCAATCGGAATCTAAGGGATGCCATCTTGGATGACGTCACTTAAAGGTACCTTCATTCTGTTTTAGTCGTCGCCAGAAGAGGATGCTCTGCGTCGAATGTCTTGAAGATGGACCTGCTCCGCGCTGGATGCTGGTGCAATGCTGAATACGGAGAGCATATTGCTCTCCGCATTCAGCAATGTCTGTTGGACCTGATCCGCACTGTCGGATCAGGTCCGACAGACATTTGATAATTCGGCCTCTAAGAGATATCTCTCAACCCATTATAAAGAATAAATATTCTAGGAAGTAAAAAGAAACACTGTCCCAGCAGATCCCTGCAACAAGGACAAACTTTATGGAGGCCAAACCATGAAATAGGGTACCATGATCTATGCGGCCTCAATGGAGCAGTCAGAATCACTGATGCCTACCCCTGATAGAGTCAAGCCACCACTCAGGGCAAGATTGATATGGCAGAAAAAAAGGAAAAGGTAATGAACCTCCAAGGCACTGATAATGTATGCATTAGCTCTTCCTAAAGATCCTGAACCATGACCCATAATGGGTAGAATAAAGATGGACATCAAAAGAATATCCTTCGGCATCCCCTTCCAGTTGCAATTCAGATAACAAAAAAATATCTCTAGATAAAATCCGTCCCAAAGAGGGTCGCTGACGGCGAGCCACAGTTGGTCTCTTACCACCACCCAACTCAAAATGCTACCCCCCCAACACTAGAGAGACTCTCAATCTCAGAAGGAGATCCAAGCCAGCAGAAGTAAGACCAACTAGATCCCTACACTGGGATGAACCCAGTAGACTAGACCGATAGGGCAGAAAAGATTTGCCTGAAGATTCAACATATCAATGGGAGGAAAACCTCAGCAGACCCTCGCCCCTTTAGGCACACCCTCACCAACTTGACGGGCTGTGACCTAAGTCCAAACTGCCCCTGGAGATAAGAAAATTGTCCCACAGGATAGGGAGGTCTTGACAAAGACATGAGAGAACTATTCTCTCAACCAGTAGTCCATGAAAATCTGCAAAGACAGATTTGAAACATCTCCACTGCACTGCAGGCCTGGCAAAAGGGATGAAATACAAAAAAGGACCCCAAGACAAGTCATCATCCCCCCAACACTGAGCTAGCGATGGACTGAAGCAGGTATAAAAGGCACAACCTGAAGGACTAACCTTAAGGTATAGATAGTCTACCTGTCTAGGAAGGCTAAATCAATAACCAGGGTTCCAACCTGGTGCCTTCACCAGAGAAACTCTGGCCTAGATCCATCTCAGAGGATTGAAGAAGACAGAAAAGGTCCCTAAAAGTCTTATATCAGACGATACTATGTAAAATCAACCAGCATTGTCAAGCCACGGGAACTATCTGTTACTGTACTCAGTTCAATGTCCAATAAACCCCAGATCCCAAACAGAAAACTTAGCATCAGAAACAAGATTACTGGGAGAGACGTTTTAAAGGAACTGGATATTACCCCCATAGGAAGAAAAAAAGGACTTATATTCTCCCCAAAAAGGAGACAAATCAAACTCTGCTTGAGTACCCGGGAATCCAAATAGGACAGGAAACCCCTCCCTATACTGGACCCTGAAACAAACAGTGTAATGAAAATGTTCTCACACTGTAAGGTACTCCAAAAGACACCTGAAAAAACTTCTCTCTCTCTGACAAAAAACAAGATAAAAGAAGAAAAACTGCCCAGAAATGCAGGACGTATAGACTAACTCAGGTCTCTAGGACCCCTGGAACCGATATGATCCAAAATCAAACGCCCATACAAGATAGAACCTAAAACAGGTCAAACGCTCAAGATCTCTAACATCTCAACATTGGTTGAGGAGAACACCCTGTTGCGGCAAACGGAACATAATTGAGAGGGCTGGAGTACCCGAGCCTCCTCACAATATACACAGGAATCAAATTCAGTATTAGAGGGATCCCCTCTAAAATATCAGAATCCTCCATAATTCGTCTAATTATAGAGAAAAAACAACTGGCACCTTATACCCCCAATAGCTAGGGCACTCACCACCTTCTATGACCCAGACAGATAGAGAATATCATACCACACTACGAATACAGTGGCACCACAATGGCAATCTTTTCTATATTTAAAGTTAGCTGACACAATACATAGAACGTGTCTTCAATAATAATTTTGGTAGAAAAGTGGTGCTGTGCAGTGTTTAATATACTGAACCATAGAGAGGAAAGGACCTCCAAAAAGGCTGCACATATAGCACTCTATGCCTAGACTTGTTTGTAGAGAAGTTGGGAAAGTTAAAACATAACTTTTAATACAATATTTTAAAATAAAGGATCAATTAAAATCGAACCAAAGAACTGTGGGCCCCTTTCCCCTAGTATTAATGTTAAGCCTTTGATATGTAAATAATAATAATAGGAAAGTGCACAGGTAGGCTATCTAACTACAAGACCACTAGCTGGAGATTCCACTGAGACTAGAATTACTGGTGGAGAGCTGTCTATTATTTCTACAGACAATATAGTATAAAGATATTAGTATAATACAGATCAGAGCTCATAATATTGTCTCAGGTGATCTTGTCTTGTTGTGTAACATCAGTTGAGGATATCAGTAGAATTTATACAATCTAGATGTTAATATGTTTATACAGACAAAAAGCCTTTCATTTATATTGTCTTGGTATTAAACATCGATTTGAGCCACTTTGGAGTCACCAATTTATGTCAATGTTAACTCTTGTTTGTGCTTATGTTCTAATACCCAGCTGTTATAGGCTGTGGTATTGAATACTAAAGTGTTGGGTGTTTAAACTTAATTATTTTTTGTTATTGGGATAACACAGATTCAAGCTCATAGTATTGTGTCAGGTAATACTATCATGTTATGTGACACACGTTTGAGATATCAGAGGTGTTCAAGCAGTCATTGTGTTGGTTTATTTAAACAAGCATAAACCTATTATTTATATTGCTTAAGTACATAACATCAATTCAAGCCACTTTAAAATCTTTGGTTTATGGCAGTGTTCGTTGTGATTTGTGCTTGTACTGTAACACCCAGCTGTGTTAGATTGCAACACTAGAAAAAAGAAGAGATGATTACGAATACATAACACATACATATATACAAAAAATGATATTTTGGCTAAATGAAAATATTTTTATTCATAACTAACATGCCGTATTTACTAGGTTGAACAGAAACTTCAGTGTTTGGCCTAAATGTTTATGATTGACAGACATACTATCCAATCAGACCAGAGAACTATTTGGGACCGGGTTCTTAGCCTGTATATATTCCCAAACTTCCGGCGGCTCTCCGCCTTTAAAAAGCCCTATACGGGCGAAAAGCGTCAGGGGGTTATAGAGCTTAGGGGAGCTCTATTTATTTTTAATCTTAAACCAGAACTGTTGGCCTGCACAGGCGGGCATATCGTATTCATATTTGCTAAACAGTGACCTTACTAACACAACCTATCTAGCTGGTGTAACCACCGCAGCATCCAGACCGCTAATCTCCACAGTGGGGAGGCTCACGAATTCAGTTGCAATATTGAGACCGCATTAAGTGGCTACTATTATGCTCATGTTTACGTTCTCTCTAATATATAAATATTATTGAGTTAATCATTAGTAGATTTCTACCTTAATTATTTACAATATTGTAGTGATTACTACATGATATTAACATTAGAGTCAATAGCGAGCGTGAGACGTTTGGGGCTAAAACTAATCCTCAATATCTTCCTATGATAACTATACACACCGGATATACACCGGTACCATAATAGACCATCTAAGAAAATCACAAAAAATAAAAACAAACCGGCAAATATTTGTTTCCAAATCAGCTCATTACATATAGAGCAGCTTGCAGGCTGGAACTTATTAACTGGAAAACATAACGGTAAAATAAGACAATCTAACCTAGAAATATTATTAAGCTATTTATTGGTATCTCTTTACTTAAGTATCACTAGTATTTAAGTGGTTATATATTTTTGTGGAAATTATATAAAACAATGAAATGTTGCATATATGTAAAGACACATAAAAATCGAAACATTTAAAAAACTCAGAGGGTTAATTCCATCTCATCCTTATGGTTTCTTTACCACTATACCAATATTAATTTGAGCTCAAATGCTTTAAATATAGTCTGCAGCCATTACACAGTACCATCGATAAATAACTAACATGCCGTATTTACTAGGCTGAACGGAAACTTCAGTGTTTGGCCAAACTGTTTATGATTGACAGACATACTATTCAATCAGACCAGAGAACTAGTTGGGACCGGGTTCTCAGCCCGTATATGTTCCCAAACTTCCGGCGGCTCTCCGCCTTTGAAAAAGCCCTATACGGGCAAAACGCGTCAGGGTGTTATAGAGCTTAGGGGAGCTCTATTTATTTTTAATCTTAAACCAGAACTGTTGGCCTGCACAGGCGGGCATATCATATTCATATTTGCTAAACAGTGACCTTACTAACACAACCTATCTAGCTGGTGTAACCACTGCAGCATCCAGACCGCTAATCTCCACAGCGGGGAGGCTCACAAATTCAGTTGCAATATTGAGACCGCATTAAGCGGCTACTATTATGCTTATGTTTACGCTCTCTTTAATATAGAAATATTATTGAGTTAATCATTAGTAGATTTCTACCTTAATTATTTACAATATTGTAGTGATTACACTACATGATATTAACATTAGAGTCAATAGCGAGCGTGAGACGTTTGGGGCCAAAACGAATCCTCAATATCTTCCTATGATAACTATACACACCGGATATACACTGGTACCATAATAGACCATCTAAGAAAATCACAAAAAATAAAAACAAACCGGCAAATATTTGTTGCCAAATCAGCTCATTACATATAGAGTAGCTTGCTGGCTGGAACTTATTAACTGGAAAACATAACGGTAAAATAAGACAATCTAACCTAGAGATATTATGAAGCCATTTATTGGTATCTCTTTACTTAAGTATCACTAGTATTTAAGTGATTATATATTTTTGTGGAAATTATATTAGAATCAACAACCAGCGACATTTGTTTGAGGTTTTAATTAATCCTTTACATTTTCCTATGAATACAACATATAACGGACATACTCCGGTACCATAACAAACTTTCTATGAAAACTATTATATTCATAAACGAACTGGCAAACATTTGTTGCCAAATCAGTTCATTACACAATAAGCAGCTTGCTAGCTGGAACCTTTGAACCGGATTATATACCGGTAAAACAAATAAAGGAAGATTTTAGTAATTTCAAACCCTAATTATATATACTTTACCTGGGTAATAAAGATACGCTAATATCTAGAATAGCTCTATTATTAGAACAGCACTATTATTGTACCTATATCCTTACAATCCAAACCACAAAAAGTGTAAACGAGCATTTTTGTCACCAAGAGAATTCTAGTTTGCCACAGTTAAGAGTATTCAAATTGTATCATTATGCTGATTACAGCAACATCAAGTCGTGACACCTAATACCCTAGTATTAAACATTGCAATCTAACACAGCTGGGTGTTACAGTACAAGCACAAATCACAACGAACACTGCCATAAACCAAAGATTTTAAAGTGGCTTGAATTGATGTTATGTACTTAAGCAATATAAATAATAGGTTTATGCTTGTTTAAATAAACCATCACAACGACTGCTTGAACACCTCTGATATCTCAAACTTGTGTCACATAACATGATAGTATTACCTGACACAATACTATGAGCTTGAATCTGTGTTATCCCAATAACAAAAAATAATTAAGTTTAAACACCCAACACTTTAGAATTCAATACCACAGCCTATAACAGCAGGGTATTAGAACATAAGCACAAACAAGAGTTAACATTGACATAAATTGGTGACTCCAAAGTGGCTCAAATCGATGTTTAATACCAAGACAATATAAATGAAAGGCTTTTTGTCTGTATAAACATATTAACATCTAGATTGTATAAATTCTACTGATATCCTCAACTGATGTTACACAACAAGACAAGATCACCTGAGACAATATTATGAGCTCTGATCTGTATTATACTAATATCTTTATACTATATTGTCTGTAGAAATAATAGACAGCTCTCCACCAGTAATTCTAGTCTCAGTGGAATCTCCAGCTAGTGGTCTTGTAGTTAGATAGCCTACCTGTGCACTTTCCTATTATTATTATTTACATATCAAAGGCTTAACATTAATACTAGGGGAAAGGGGCCCACAGTTCTTTGGTTAGATTTTAATTGATTCTTTATTTTAAAATATTGTATTAAAAGTTATGTTTTAACTTTCCCAACTTCTCTACAAACAAGTCTAGGCATAGAGTGCTATATGTGCAGCCTTTTGGGAGGTCCTTTCCTCTCTATTGTTCAGATAGAGAATATCGCTCCTTGCTGCAGACACACGGTCAGGAATAGGAAATGGGAAAAACAACGTGACCATTTCGGGTCACCCGTTGCGTCATGTAGGGCCGCCCCTGCTAAGGAAAAAGCATGCCAGCTTAATAAAAACAGCACAGCTCTTTAACCTGTATGTTCCATATCAGCCTAGGAGCCCAAACGTCTTACACACAAATCAGTTAAAATCACATAACAAACATGATTAAACAACCCTTTATTCCATACATATAAAAGGAGTCCCACTGTGACCCTGTTTTCTATCATTAACATGTGTATAAAAAATGAAACGATCTTACTGGAATCTATGCCGTGGAACAGCAACACAGTCCTTCAAGTTTGACAGATTGTAGCAGCACTTCTGACATGGGGGCCTAGTTATCAAGCCGTCAACCTCAAATACGCTGGAATTCCGCAGCGTATTTGTGGCGAGGCTGATACGCCTTAGTTATCAAAGGCTCGAGACCGGCAAAAGTAGAATTTTGTGACGTAAGCATCGATCCGCCAGACTCCGTCCGACACAGATCGATTCTTACGTCACTCCAGATGTTCCGCACACAAGTGCAGCACAATCTCACTACTTTTGCTAGTTATCAAAAAACTAGCAGGTACGCTCGGCACTTTTGCGGCCCAGCGTACCTGGTTTTCAATCCGCCACCCCTGGAGGCGGCGGATCCCATAGGAATCAATGGGAGTCTGACCATAGCGAAAGTACAAGTTCGCTGCTGACAGACATCCCATTGATTCCTATGGGAGCTGTCTACACCTAACACCCTAACATGTACCCCGAGTCTAAACACCGCTAATCTGACCCCCCCCCTACACCGCCGCAACTAAATAAAGTTATTACCCCCTAAACCGCCGCTCCCGGAGCCCACCGCAAGCTACTCTATACATATTAACTAAAAAAAATGGTGGGTATATGGTGCGCAAATCTGCCCCTTGCAATACACACTAATCTGCTCCCATAAAGCAGATAATGCAAGAACTGGTACAAAGAAAAAGAGAGATGTGTGTATGCGCTAAACAGCTATGGGGATGATGAATAATCTATAAATATATATTAGTATATTTAGAGATATGAATTTTGAAGCTATATATTATAAAAACACTTTGTGTGGCATAAAAATATAGTGTAGGTGTTACAGAGTCAACCTGTGTGACTGGTTCAAATCTAATATCCAAGCAACTAAAATAAATCAAATATCAAAGCAGTATGTATATCAAAATAAAATTTATTTATCTTAATTAAAATAACAATGAAATATTGTCTACTGATACTGTGATATTATGACCGGTCATATATAGTAACAAACTCTATGCTAAAACATAAAAAATAAGCTAAAAATAGCTGACTTTTGGTGCAGCTCAGTCTAAAATCATATTGGGATAGTAGCCCTATATGAAAAAGTAAATCCACCTATGGAATCTTGGCTTCTATAACAGTGAAAGTTCAGTTTGGGAAAGAGGTAGATATCAAACTACCTAGGGATGAAGTATTATTATGGCTCCGTTATAGGAGTAAACAGGTGTAAAAGTCCCGTATGGAGATATTGAAAGTTCCGTAATTGGCAGTTTTTGTGAAAATAAGTTGATACCTTCTGTTATGAATACCCACTGACAACCACGCTGCAGGACCGCTACACCTCTATGGTGCCTACCTGCTCTCTAGTCGAGCTGAATCCTCCGTCAAGGTATGGCCCAGGTGTCCGGCGCGGCTCACTACAGCTGGTGACGTCAGGAACGCTGGATGCGTGTCGAATGTAGGTCCGGTCTCGATGAAAAAACTCTGCGCAGAGTATTAGAAGTGGATCAAATAATCCCAACGAATCCTTTGCAATCCTTGTAGATAATTATATATTCTCACTTTGTAGTTGTTCTTCTAGGTCCATCAACGCGTTTCACCATATAGAATGGCTTTATCAAGATGGTTTAAGCTGGTTCTGAGATCCTTTATAAATGTGTAGTTCATCTGTGATTGGTCATAAGTTAATTGATAAATTGTTGATTCCTTAAGGTGGATTTGCTTAAAGGTTGATTTACTTAAGGTGGATTATCTAGGTTCTCTTTTTGTATTGAATAGAGCTTTTTCTTAATGCAGTTTGTATATAGATGCTTTTGTGTATATACATGATTTCTTATGGTTATAAAAATGTAAGATCTGTATATTAAAAATTAATTCCTTTTACTTATATTTATAGATTATTCATCATCCCCATAGCTGTTTAGCGCATACACACATCTCTCTTTTTCTCTATACATATTAACCCCTAAACCGCCGCTCCCGGAGCCCACCGCAACTATAATAAATGTATTAACCCCTAAACCGCCGCTCCCTGAACCCGCCGCAACCTATATTAAATGTATTAACCCCTATCCTGCCCCCCCTACACCGTCACCACCTATAATAAATTTATTAACCCCTAATCTGCCCCCCCTACACCGTCGCCACCTATAATAAATTTATTAACCCCTATCCTGCCCCCCACTACGCCGCCGCCACTGTAATAAAATTATTAACCCCTAACCCTAACGCCCCCCTAACTTAAATATTAATTAAATAAATCTAAATAAATTAACTCTTATTAACGAAATGAATCCTATTTAAAACTAAATACTTACCTTTAAAATAAACCCTAATATAGCTACAATATAAATAATAATTATATTCTAGCTATCTTTGGATTTATATTTATTTTACAGGTAACTTTCAATTTATTTTAACCATGTACAATAACTATTAAATAGTTATTAACTATTTAATAGCTTACCTAGCTAAAATAAAGAGAAATGTACCTGTGAAATAAATCCTAACCTAAGTTACAATTACACCTAACACTACACTATACTTTAATAAATTATTCCTATTTAAAAATAAATACTTACCTGTAAAATAAACCCTAAGATAGCTACAATATAATTTATTAATTATATTATAGCTATCCTAGGATTTATATTTATTTTACAGGTAACTTTGTATTTATTTTAGATAGTTAGAATAGTTATTAAATAGTTATTAACTATTTAATAACTACCTAGCTAAAAGAAATACAAAATTACCTGTAAAATAAATCCTAACCTAAGTTACAATTAAACCTAATACTACACTATCATTAAATTAATTAAATAAACTACCTACAAATAACTACAATTAAATACAATTACATAAACTAACTAAAGTACAAAAAATAAAAAAAGCTAAGTTACAAAAAATAAAAAAATAAGTTACAAACATGTTAAAAATATTACAAAAATTTTAAGCTACTTACACCTAATCTAAGACCCCTAATAAAATAACAAACCCCCCCAAAATAAAAAAAATCCCTACCCTATTCTAAATTAAATAAATTTCAAAGCTCTTTTACCTTACCAGCCCTTAAAAGGGCCATTTGTGGGGGCATGCCCCAAAAAGTTCAGCACTTTTGCCTGTAAAAGAAAAATACAACCCCCCCAACATTAAAACCCACCACCCACATACCCCTAATCTAACCCAAACCCCCCTTACAAAAACCTAACACTAATCCCCTGAAGATCATCCTACCTTGAGTCGTCTTCACTCAGCCGAGCCACCGATGGAACTGAAGAGGACATCCGGAGCGGAAAAAGTTAATCCTCCAAGCGGCGCTGAAGAAATCTTCCATCCGATGAAGTCATCATCCAGGCGGCGCTGAAGAAGTCTTCGATCCGGCCGATGTCATCTTCAAAGAGGCGCTGAAGAGGTCTTCTATCCGGGCGAAGTCATCTTCCAAGCCGGGTCTTGAATCTTCCTTCCGCCGACGCAGAACCACCTTCTTCACTGACGGACTACGACGAATGACGGCTCCTTTAAGGGACGTCATCCAAGATGGCGTCCCCTCAATTCCGATTGGCTGATAGGATTCTATCAGCCAATCGGAATTAAGGTAGGAAAAATCTGATTGGCTGATGGAATCAGCCAATCAGATTGAGCTCGCATTCTATTGGCTGTTCCGATCAGCCAATAGAATGCGAGCTCAATCTGATTGGCTGATTGGATCAGCCAATCGGATTGAACTTGAATCTGATTGGCTGATTCCATCAGCCAATCAGATTTTCCTACCTTAATTCCGATTGGCTGATAGAATCCTCTTGGATGACGTCCCTTAAAGGAGCCGTCATTCGTTGTAGTCCGTCGGTGAAGAAGGTGGTTCCGCGTCGGCGGAAGGAAGATTCAAGACCCGGCTTGGAAGATGACTTTGCCCGGATAGAAGACCTCTTCAGCGCCTCTTTGAAGATGACATCGGCCGGATCGAAGACTTCTTCAGCGCCGCCTGGATGATGACTTCATCGGATGGAAGATTTCTTCAGCGCCGCTTGGAGGATTAACTTCTTCCGCTCCGGATGTCCTCTTCAGTTCCATCGGTGGCTCGGCTGAGTGAAGACGACTCAAGGTAGGATGATCTTCAGGGGATTAGTGTTAGGTTTTTGTAAGGGGGGTTTGGGTTAGATTAGGGGTATGTGGGTGGTGGGTTTTAATGTTGGGGGGGTTGTATTTTTCTTTTACAGGCAAAAGAGCTGAACTTTTTGGGGCATGCCCCCACAAATGGCCCTTTTAAGGGCTGGTAAGGTAAAAGAGCTTTGAAATTTATTTAATTTAGAATAGGGTAGGGATTTTTTTTATTTTGGGGGGGTTTGTTATTTTATTAGGGGGCTTAGATTAGGTGTAAGTAGCTTAAAATTGTTGTAATATTTTTAACATGTTTGTAACTTATTTTTTTATTTTTTGTAACTTAGCTTTTTTTATTTTTTGTACTTTAGTTAGTTTATGTAATTGTATTTAATTGTAGTTATTTGTAGGTAGTTTATTTAGTTAATTTAATGATAGTGTAGTATTAGGTTTAATTGTAACTTAGGTTAGGATTTATTTTACAGGTAATTTTGTATTTCTTTTAGCTAGGTAGTTATTAAATAGTTAATAACTATTTAATAACTATTCTAACTATCTAAAATAAATACAAAGTTACCTGTAAAATAAATATAAATCCTAAGATAGCTATAATATAATTATTAATTATATTGTAGCTATCTTAGGGTTTATTTTACACTTAAGTATTTATTTTTAAATAGGAATAATTTATTAAAGTATAGTGTAGTGTTAGGTGTAATTGTAACTTAGGTTAGGATTTATTTCACAGGTACATTTCTCTTTATTTTAGCTAGGTAAGCTATTAAATAGTTAATAACTATTTAATAGTTATTGTACATGGTTAAAATAAATTGAAAGTTACCTGTAAAATAAATATAAATCCTAAGATAGCTAGAATATAATTATTATTTATATTGTAGCTATATTAGGGTTTATTTTAAAGGTAAGTATTTAGTTTTAAATAGGATTCATTTAGTTAATAAGAGTTAATTTATTTAGATTTATTTAATTAATATTTAAGTTAGGGGGGCGTTAGGGTTAGGGTTAGACTTAGGTTTAGGGGTTAATAATTTTATTACAGTGGCGGCGGCGTAGTGGGGGGCAGGATAGGGGTTAATAAATTTATTATAGGTGGCGACGGTGTAGGGGGGGCAGATTAGGGGTTAATAAATTTATTATAGGTGGCGACGGTGTAGGGGGGCAGGATAGGGGTTAATAGGTTTAATATAGGTTGCGGCGGGTTCATGGAGCGGCGGTTTAGGGGTTAAACTATTTATTTAGTTGCGGAGAGGTGCGGGATCAGCAGGATAGGGGTTAATAACTTTATAATAGAGGGCGACGGTGTAGGGGGGGCAGGATAGGGGTTACTAGGTATACTGTAGGTGGCAGCGTTGTCCGGGAGCGGCGGTTTAGGGGTTAATACATTTATAAGAGTTGCGGCAGGGTCTAGGAGCGGCGGTTTAGGGGTTAATACATTTATCAGAGTTGCGGCAGGGTCTAGTAGCAGCGGTTTAGGGGTTAGTAACTTTATTGAGTTGCGGGGGGCTCCGGGGGCGCCGGTATAGGGGGTAGAACAGTGCAGTTTAGTGTGAGTGCTTAGTGACAGGCTAGCAATAAAGCTGGGAAAAAGCCGAAGGGCAGCGAGATCGGATGAGTGATAACTCTCACAGTCCGCTGCTCATCGCCCCGCGGCTTTTTGACAGCTTTTTTTGATAACTTAGTCGTATTTTTTCAGGTCCGCGGCGGCGAAGGTAGGCGAGCTTAGGCGGGCGTATTGGGCCGGCGAAGCCAGAAAAGTAGACGGCTTGATAACTACCCCCCATGGACTTGAGTAAAGAAAAGCAGGCAGCGAAATTCATCAATGCTGATTGCTTAGGAGCTGTTAATATGAGTCTGGATGGTTTCGTAAAAAGACTCTCCCTGCATCTTCAGACTCTAACTTTCATCAATGCTCTCGCTGAGAGGCTGACAAGACTACTTAAAACTCCAGTCCCATTTTGAAGGGTACTACCTCCCATAAGAGACTACTCTGAAATCTTTCAACACTTCTCTGCCAACCTCCTGTGACAAAAGGGAAAAAATGACTGGGGGATGAAGGAAGTGGGGGAGGTATTCAAGCCTTTCGCTGGGGTGCCTTTGCCTCCTCCTGGTGGCCAAGCTCAGTAATCACACAAGTAATGAATGCAGCTGTGGACTCCCCTTGTATTAAGAAGGAAAGAGTATTTAATTCCTATGAAATATATAAAAACAAAAGTGTATATGACAAATAAAATAATTGTCAGAATATGCGTAAAAAATTTGTGGCCACAACTATAAAACAAAATTGATCCAAGAAAATATATACAATATACACAAAAAAGCAAGCTCCAATTTGAAATGTATTCTCATACGATTAGTGAAATTATAGCATGACTCTGTGACTCAAAACAGTTGATATTAAGAAACGTTAAGGTCGTTATATACTATTCTATATTTCACTTTCAATGAAATGATGTATAAATAGAAGCACTGAACAAAAAACAAGCCATCTTAATAAAGGCATTTAACTGCGGAAACACGTAGAAGGAAGACTTGTTGTTAAGCAGGATTACTGAATAGGAATACACAGTGATACTATCACACCTGTTTTTTTCAAATTTGGAGCCAAATCCTGTTATGACCATCCGATTGGCCACAGGTCATGTGACCCCCCCTGTAGCACGGTCAGTGAAGACGCTGGGAAAAAGCTGAATACCAACAGCAAGGAGATCCACCGCAGGCAAGTCTGACTAAGTGTGACTGCATTTTTGGACTACACCACATACCACTACGGAGGTCCAGTAAGGCTTGCAAGTTATGAAATTAACATTGAACTACTGACTGGTCAGCTATCTACCTAGACTATTTTACCACTTGGAGTATAATTACATATACTGTCCACCACTCTGCCTATTAGCAACATTGTATTTTAGTCACTTATAATAACCTTATTCAAATGTCAAGCAAAGTATCTAAGCACTAGAAGCGGCTGACATTAGTTTTAAACCAGCCCTAGTGAGCAGCATATGTATGGAACGGTAATATAGAATTACTAGAATAGAATATAACGAGCTTAACATTTCTTAATATCAACTGTTTTGAGTCACAGAGCCATGCTATAATCTCATTTACTAATCCTATGAAATTACATTTTAAATTGCAGCTTGTTTTTATGTGCATCGTGTATGTATTTTCTTGGATCAATTTTGTTTTATAGTTGTGGCTGCAACATTTTTTAAAAAAAAATTACGCATATTCTGACAATTATTTTATTTGTCATATACACCTCTTTGTTTTTACGTATTTCATATGAATTAATTCTGCAAATATGAATGCGGACAGAGGATGCTGTTTATTCATTGCCTGTTGGCCAGAAATGCAGGCCGTTAGGTTTCCTATGCATACAGAAAGAGAAGAGCTCTACTAGGAACAAACAAAAACGTAGTAGCTTGTTCTATGGTGAGTTACCACCTAGGAGCAGCCTCTTTTAGCCCAATTGTGCTTTTCACAGAGGAGAACTTTCCTGAAGTATATCAGTCTGATGCCACTGTTTAAGGTAATTCCAACCCCAAAATACCAGGTAATCTTCCTCTGAACAAGGAATATTACAACCCCAGACAATCTTTTTGACCTTCATTGGGCTTCATCAGTGAGGTGCAGTCATATTCCTTGAAGCACATTGGACAAGGAGTCCATGTCTGGTTTCCCCCATAACCCTTAGGGAGACTTCCCAAGGGACATAAAACAAATGCATACAAAAAGAGAAGCGCTCTACTAGGAATGAACAACAGCTTAGTAGCTTTTTCTGTGATGAGTTACCACATAGGAGCAGCTTCTTTTATCCCAAATGTGCTTTTCACAGAGGAGAACTTTCTGGAAGTATATCAGTCTGATCCTGCCGATTAAGGCCAGTCCAGCCCAGAAATAAGAGGTAATATTAATATTAATATCAAATACGATTGGGTTGATTGACACCCCCTGTTAGCGGCCGGTTGACTGTGAATCTGCCGGGGGCGGTATTGCACCAGCAGTTCACAAAAACTGCTGGTGCAATGCTAAATGCTGACAAAGTATGTATGCTGTTGGCATTTATCGATGTGCACCGGACATGATCTGCTATATCGGATCATGTCCGCTCGCACCATCATAAATAGGCCCCCAGGGGTATACTGGACATGTTTTCCATTTGAGGGAATTCCCCTCTTACAAATAAGTGGTCTTGTGCTCTGTCGCAGCAGCTTGGTGCACACAAGAAAATGTTAAATTTAAAATATATATATATATATATATATATATATATATATATATATATATATATTAATCAAATGCATTGAACAAAAAGCTCCTTCAATGAGTTCAGTTAATAAAGTTTGTAGTATCTAAATTCATTACAATATAAGTGGGCAGATATAATTTTCATGTCTAGCTTGCTACTCAGTATGCTTAATGTGGTAAATAAAAAATGCTCACTGAAGACTGCTTTGAAAGTACAATAAGAAAATATGTGAGGAAGAAGTTTGTGCTTACATGCAGCTTTATTATGCACTAGGCGATAAGCCTACCCAGAGGGCAGTCTTTGTTTAAAAAATACAAACCCCCAAGCTAATTTTACTACAAATAAAAAATGTAAAATTATAGATAAAAATAAACATAGCTATCCAAAATACAAATTTTAAACCTAAACTAATACCCCTATAAAAATACCCCCCAAAATAAAAACACCCCATAATCTAATACTAAACTACCAATAGCCCTTAAAAGGACCTTTTGTAGGGCATTGCCCTACGTTAAACAGCTCTTTTAATTTTAAAAATGCCGAATTACCCCCTAACAGTAAAACCCCCACCAAACCTACCCCACAAAATAAAAAAACCTAACACTAAAAAACCCTAAACTACCCATTGCCCCTAAAGGGGCATTTGAGTGGGCATTGCCCTTAAAAGGGCATTCAACGCCATTAGCTCTTGTACAGCCCATTAAATCCATTATCTTAAAAATAAACCCCCCCCCCAAAAAATAAAAACCCTAAAACTAAGCGCCAAATAGGTACTCACTGTTCCTAAAGTCCGGAGGAGAAGGTCTTCTTCCAGACGGCTCTATCATCTTATATCTTCATCCTGTGTGAAGGCGGCACGGAGCGGAGATGCGGAGTGGTCTTCCCCAATGCGCAGATCCAGAATAACAGTCCTCAGTGGCAGTTCTCAGCAGCAGTTCTCAGTGGCGGTCTTCAACAGCGTGGAGGCTCCTCTTCATCTGATCTCCAGCGTACACTAAAAATTGAATGGAAGGCACCGCAATTAATTTGGGGTACCTTGCATTCCTGTTGGCTAAAATTTTTAAATCAGCCAATAGTATTAGAGCTACTGAAATCCTATTGGCTGTTCAAATCAGCCAATAAGATTTCAGTAGCTCTCATCCTATTGGCTGATTTCAAAATTTCAGCCAACAGGAATGCAAGGTACCCCAATAAATATGGGGTACCTTGCATTCAATCTTCAGTGTGCGACAGACGATCGCATGAAGAGGAGCCTCCACGCCATAAGGACCACTGCTGCTAAAGACCGCTGCTGAGCACTGTCACTGAGGACCGCCGCTGAGGATCTGTGAATCGGAGAAGTCAGCTCCGCACCTCTGCTCTGCTTCGCTCCGGATGAAGATAGAAGATGTTGGAGCCGCCTAGAAGACCTTCTCTGCCGGACTCACCTGGAAGAAGACCTTCTCCCCCAGACTTCAGGAATGGTGAGAACCTAATTGGGGCTTAGTTTTAAGATTTTTTTGATTTTTTTTATATTTTTAAGATTTGGGATTTAAATGGGCTGTAAAACAGCTGAATGCCCTTTTAAAGGCACTAAAAGAGCTGAATGCCCTTTAGGGGCAATGGGTAGTTTAGGTTTTTTTAGTGTAAGGTTTTTTTATTTTGGGGGGTTTGGTGGGTAGGGGTTTTTACTGTTAGGGGGGACTTACCATTCTTTTAATGTAAAAGATAAGTTTAATTTTTGGCAATGCCCTACAAAAGGACTACTACTATTGGTAGATTAGGGAGTGTTTTTATTTTGGGGGGGGGGGTTATTTTCATAAGGATTAGGTTTAATTTTTTAATTTTTGATAATTTTGTTTATTTTTTTCTGTAATGTTAGATTATTTTTTTGTAATTTAATGTTAGGATTTTTTAGTGTAATTTAGTAGTAATTGGGGTTAATTTAGGGGGTGTTATTTGCATTGTGGGGTTTTGGCGGTTTAGGAGTTATTAGGTTAATTAGGTTTATTGCGATGTGGGGGGTTGGTGGTTTGGGGGTTAATAAATTAATTAGGTTTATTGTGATGTGAGGGTTTGTTAGTTTAGGAGTTAATAGTATAATTAGTTAGTTGGTGTTGTAGGGTTTGGCGGTTTAGGGATTAATATTGTAATTTATTTAGTTGGCTTTGTGGGGGTTTGGCAGTGTAAGGGTTAGGTAGTTTCTGTTGTGGGAGTTTAGCAATTTAAGGGTTAGTTTTTTTTGCTAATACTTACTACGAGCGGTTATGTTTATATTTTTTTATTAATACTTTGTGTGGGTGGTTAGTTTTTTTTTAATACTTTGTGCGGGCGGTTAATTTTTTTCTGAATACTTCGTTTGGGCGGTTCTTTTTTTAAAACTTTCTTTATTTCTTGCAGGCGGTTACGTGTTTTGTAGTTATTTCATGCAGGTGGTGGTTAATGCTTCGCTTCCCTACGCTGCATCCAGGTGGATTCTGAAAATAGCAGAGTTGTGAAAGAATCCACCTTTAGTGGATTCTTTCACCACCCTGCCATTTTTGGAATCCACCTGGATGCAGCTTATACACCTGCGGTGGATTCTTTCACCACCCAGCCATTTTCGGAATCCACCGGGATGCAGCTTCTTTTGGCTGTACCACGCAGCCAACATTCCTTTGAGGATGCATGCGCAACTGGCGACGGTGATGGACGAGTTACATTATAGTATAGATTTCTTACTCATTTCTTGTTGAATAATTGTTGATATCCGTACTATATTATTGGATAGAGATTAAAAAATATAAACAATTGTTGACTTGTTTAAGCGTATCAGTGCATTCTATAGGTAATGATAACTAATTTGTTTATGGTGTCATCTTATCCCCTGCTATTATTACTGCTAGCAGACTACCCCTTTATAAAACAGTACTCCTATATACAAATGAGGCCACTTTTGAACCTTGCCAAATAGATAATGTAAACACAATCAGGAGGTTTTTGTATAAGTAAGAAGCCACTTTTGGGCCCCATAAAGTGTAATATGCAAGCATTTATTCAAATGGAGATCAAGCAGCTAAAAAAATAAATAAAAGCTTCAGCATTTGAGCATAAATAGTTTAGATCCGACTCACAATTTCAAACGTTATTGTTTTATTTTATTTTTTTATTTTAAGTGTTATTTAGTATTAATTGGGGTTAATTTAGGGGGTGTTAGGTTAGGGGGGCTTAGTAATTAAAGGGACACTGAACCCAATTTTTTTCTTTTGTAATTCAGATAAAGCATGCGATTTTAAGCAACTTTCTAATTTACTCCTATTATCAATTTTTCTTCATTCTCTTGCTATCATTATTTGAAAAAGAACGTATCTAAGCTTTTTTTTTTGTTTCAGTACTCTGGACAGCACTTTTTTATTGGTGGATGAATTTATCCACCAATCAGCAAGGACAACCCAGGTTGTTCACCAAAAATGGGCCGGCATCTAAACTTACATTTTTGCATTTCAAATAAAGATACCAAGAGAATGAAGAACATTTGATAATAGGAGTAAATTAGAAAGTTGCTTAAAATTTCATGCTCAATCTGAATCACGAAAGAAAAATTTTGGGTACAGGGTCCCTTTAAATTAGTTATTTGCATAGTGGGAGTTTGGCGGTTTAGGAGTTATTAGGTTAATTTGGTTTGTGGGGCTGCTATACTCCCCCCAAAAAAAAGAAAATAAAAGAAAATAAATAGCACAAATATGTTATGCCCCATGTGAAGCTCCTCCATGAGTAAGGCTTCAGGCAGTCACCTATTTGGCCTAACACTAGGGCCGTCTATGCAAGCCTTGTAAAGTTAATACAGCTAGGCAAATTATTAAGCAGAATTCTGGGGAACAAAAGTCACAATGAACCCCTTAAATATGTTGATGATATTTATGTTTTGTTTCTATTGTGCTAAAGCAATGCATTTGTATTTACAGAGAGCATGGACACAACAGAAATCCTGCTGTAGAAATTGTTGTATTTATTCACATATATCATCTTTTAGAATTGGAATTCTCCACACTTCTTATTTATTAACTACAGATTGTTTTGAGAACACAAAAGTGCTGATTATTATTCATTACTATATTTCCTTGTCTATCTTCATCTCCTCAAGGAGAGTTTTCAGTGGTGTTTATTGATTTAACTTAGTATTGAACGCTCAGGGTTTTCTATATGAAATTTATTCTAATCAAGTCAAAAAGTTTGCCTTTCCTACTGTTTTATAAATCAATTTTTTTAAAAAAAAGTTGTGTGATTCCTATTTTGCACAATTCACAACTTTACTTTGGTTTTATGCACATAATTTCTATTTAAATGGTAGGACACTAAAAACAACCCCATAGTGGTTACCCGCCACCTATGTGCACATCACTAATAGAGCTGATAAAATGCATTTACTCTCTTAAATCAAGCAGGCTAGGCTGTACACTGTTGGCCACAAATTAATCCACAGATAATTATAAGCATTATTGAACTCTTGCCCTGTTATTTTTCATGTAAAACAAAAGCTAAATCACTGCGCTTAAAAGGACAGTCAAGTCCAAAAAAAAGTTCATGTTGCAAATAGGGCATGTCATTTTTTAAATCTTTTATTTATATCCAATAGAAAATACACAAAAATAAACATAAAGAAAACAAGAACATATAATTTTTCCGACACACAGGGCGTATTGTCTACATTCAACATAAGCAAAGGATCGCAATATTTCTCGCCTCACAGGCCGTGCAGCAACATAATGAATTACAATTAGCCTAATCCTAAATTAGTCCCCATTTAACATATCTGCATAAAAAAAAGAAAACACACAAAAGAAGAAGAGAGAAAAGAAAAACCACAGATAGACGTGGATACTATCATAATTCATGTCTTTTGGATAGCTTATCCATTTTAAAGACAAGAGGAAAAAAAAAAAAAGGATATCAAGTTGGTCATTCATATTGGTATCTATCTGTTCTAACATGCATTGTTTCTTCAGACAGTTTTTAATCTCTGTTATATTAGGGACCACATTTTCTTTCCATTTTTTAACGATGAAATATCTTGCTGCTAGGATAGTCATATTGATCATTTTATTATTTGCCTGGAGATCTTTTGTCTCTTCCCGGAAAAAAACTATATGCACCAAAGTTAGTTCCGGAGGGGAAACCTTCAATACCTTATTGAACCAGTATTCTAGCTTCAGCCAAAAATGTCTTATTTTAGGGCAATCCCAAATCATATGTATAAGGTAATCTGAGGGGAGTGAACATTTTGGGCATTTATTAAAATTAAAATTCCCGCACCTGAAACCTTTTTCAGGGGTGAAGTAAGTCTTAAATAATAGCTTGGCATGAGACTCCCTCAATGTTGTAGATAAAGTAGCTTGCATGACTTTTGAGATGGAGACTTGAATAAGCCTGGTATCAATGTTATTTTGGGGTATCAGTAGGTTCCAACCAGAAGAGATTTTTTCTTAAGTTCGAGGCATCCTTTAATAGAACTTAAAAGTTGATAGCTGACGGAAATTGAAATGTGCCCATTTTTAGCCAACACAAACCAATTCTCCAGGTAAAATGTCTTACTTGTAAATATGCAAAGAATTCCTTATAGAAAAGATTGAACTCTCCCTTCAAAGCATCAAAGATTTTAACACACTGTCTATCTCTATCTATCAATTGGGATATATTGCCAAGACCTAAATTATGCCATCTTTGAAAGGGTGCAGATTGCATGCCCGCTTGAAATTTAGGGTTCCCTAAAAGTGGCATGTAATTAGATACATTGCAATCCATGGCTAGCAGCCTACCCATCTTCCACCAAGCCTGTAGAGGATTAAAGATTGTTTTAAACCTTTTCACTTCCTGAGGTACTAATCTAGGATTACAATGTATTAAAGCAACAGGAAAAAATGGGTAAGTTAAATTTTTTCCAATTCATTATTAGTGACTTTCTGTGTCTCTCGGTAAACTAAAAAAGTATCCCTCTCATTTTTCGATCTAGAATGTATTGCCCAGTTTGGTTTGGTGAACTTTCAAGGAGATAACAATTATATGAGTTGGTTACCGACTTTAACACTTCTACTTCCATTGTTTTAAGCTTCTTGAACCTATTAGTGCTGTAGGCTATAATTTCTCCCCTAATAATCGCTTTTGCAGCTTCACAAAAAATAGCCGGACGATTGGCGTATGCTTGATTGAAATGCACATATTCTTCGTATTTAGATGTAAGCCAATTTTTACATTTCCAGTCAGTTGAGAGATATGTGGGAAAATAAAAGCTAGAAGTTTTAGGTTTAAAATTATTAAGCTGAAAATTGAAAGAAAAAAGGGCCATGGTCTGATATACATATAGGAAAAATTCCTGCTTTAACTCGCAGTCTGCAAAGCCTTTCATCTATAAGAAATAGGTCAATCCTGGAAAGAGTTTTGTGAGGTTTGAATAAGCAAGTAAAATCTCTTACATCAGGATTTTGTACTCTCCATATATCCCTGATTGCAAGAGTCTGGGAAATACTTTTAAACATCTTGGTTTCTACGTTATCTCGTTTATTCTTACACACCCTAGAATTCTGCCTTTGCCTATCTAAGGGGTATTGTGGTGCCATGTTAAAATCTCCCCCTAAAATCAAATATCCCTTAAAGTTTTTGATTGGAGTGTATCCCAAAATACCAGATCAAATACATTTGGAGAATAGATATTACATAATGTGTATAGAGTTCTAGCTACTTTAATTTTCAACATTAAATATCTCCCCTTTGGATCCACAATGGTATGCAGAACTTCGTAATCAATTATTTTACCTATCAGAATTGTAACTCCTCTTTTCCTCTCCCTACTTGAGGAGGCAAAAACTTTCCTAACCCAGGAGGACTTTAGCTTAAAGGTCACTTCTAATTTCAAGTGGGTTTCCTGAAGAAAGGCTATGTCAGTATTTATTTTTCTCAAGTGAGAGATGATTGTCTTCCGTTTAATAGGGGAGGTGATACCCTCAATGTTCCAGGAGACTATCTTAAACTTGTCTACCTTACCCATCCTCAAAAAAAAAGTGGGGGAAAGACAGAAGGGGAAAAAAAAAGGAACAGAAAACAAAACCCCATAAATCTCTCAAAACCCATAGGTTCCCCAAGACCATGAGTAAGAACCCTTGTGAAGGATATGTAGAATAAGAGAGTTTGGAGATACTGGCATCTACTCATCAAGCCATCAACTTACTTGCATTCGACGGCACCAATACGCTTACCTAAGTTCACCTAACATCGCTGCCGCGGACCTGAATATGTTCTCCAAAGTTACCAAAAAAGCTGTCAAAAAGACGCGCACCAAGTACTGGGCGATGAGCAGCGGACTGTTGTTAACTAACAGTTATCGATCTCGCTGCTCTTAGTTTTTTTCCATGCTTTATTGGTACCCTGTCACTAAACACCCACACTACACTAAACTGTTTACCCCCTATACCACTGCTCACAGACCCCGCTGCAACTAAATAAAGTTATTAACCCCTAAACCGCTGCTCCTGGAGCCCACCGCCACTCTAATAAACGTATTAACCCCTATCCTGCTGCTCCCAGAGCCCATCGCCACCTACATTATACTTATTAACCCCTAATATGCCCCCCTACACCGCTGCCACCTACATCATACTTATTAACCCCTAATCTGCCCCCCCCTACACAGCAGCAACCTACATTATACTTATTAACCCCAATTCTGCTGCCCCTACACCGCCGCCACCTTTATTATACTTATTAACCCCTAATCTGCCCCTCTACACCGCCACCAACTAACATTATACTTATTAATCCCTAATCTGCTGCCCCTACACCGCCGCTACCTACATTATACTTATTAACCACTAATCTGCTGCCCCTACACCACCACCACCTACATTATAATTATTAACCCTTAATCTGCTGCCCCTACACCGCCGCCCCCTACATTATACTTATTAACCCCTAATCTGCTGCCCCTACACCTCTGCCATACCCAACGTCGCCGCCACTATATTAAATTTATTAAACAGATAAAATACCAAATATAAAAAATGGTAATAGCGTGCGCCTGGGGCAAAAAATAAAAATCAAATTCTGAAACTGGCAGATAATGAACTCGAAATGATTAATTAATCCTCATACGGTGTTAAATAGTGCAGTTACAAAGAAAACAATAATAATAGTTGAGGTGTGCCACTGAGTGAAGTAACCAATGTGAAAGGTGTAAATTTTATAATATGTGTGAAATAACCCTAAATATAAATCCAATATTGGATTATTAGAAATATATATATGAACCTTTGTGCAAGGCGGCCCAAATGCGGTTACTGGATCAGCAATAATAATCAAGCAGCTAAAATGATGCAAAATATAGCATATATGATATAAACTGTAATAATAACCCAAAAATAAATGAAGAAAAAAGCTTATCGTGATATGAGTCCAAAAAGTGGTGATGAAAGTTGGTAGCTGGAATCGTCAGTATTTCTGAAATAAAATGCTAGAAATCTTTATCATCCCAGTGGAAGTGTTCAAAAGGAAATGTTCAAAGTGCAATCGGCAGCTGGTCTTGGCGGTGTCTGATCAGGACCCAATATCTAGAAATGATGCAAAAAAAGACAGCGCCTCATTGTGCAAGTAGGTTTCGTATTAGAGAGAATCACAGTGAAAGTGAAGACAAATAGAAATATACTCACAAGAGTATTGGCACCCTTATTGAAAGTGGTGCGAATAGGCAGGCTGACGTTTTTACAGCAGTCAGTACGCTGTGCCAGATGACATCCGAAATCCTGAGCGGACGGCTGTGGGCTCTCCTCAATAGATCGAGTCCAAAACCTCTGTAGCTGTGCTGTGGGAAGAGACAACGTGCAGCTGCTCTCTGTGTGTAATCAACGCTGCAAGCTGGTAATGAGAAAACAGTCCTCGGCAGAGCTACACTCGATAAAAAACTCTGCTGGTAGTGAAAAAAACTTGGCAAGCAAAGATAAAAAAGCCAAATGATACAAGGCTTAGTGTAAAAAAGTAAAAACACTTTGGCCTAGATTTAGAGTTCGGCGGTAAAAGGGCTGTTAACGCTCCGCGGGTTTTTTTCTGGCCGCACCATAAATTTAACTCTGGTATCGAGAGTTCAAACAAATGCTGCGTTAGGCTCCAAAAAAGGAGCGTAGAGCATTTTTACCGCAAATGCAACTCTCGATACCAGAGTTGCTTACGGACGCGGCCGGCATCAAAAACGTGCTCGTGCACGATTCTCCCATAGGAAACAATGGACTGTTTGAGCTGAAAAAAAACCTAACACCTGCAAAAAAGCAGCGTTCAGCTCCTAACGCAGCCCCATTGTTTCCTATGGGGAAACACTTCCTACGTCTGCACCTAACACCCTAACATGTACCCCGAGTCTAAACACCCCTAACCTTACACTTATTAACCCCTAATCTGCCGCCCCCGCTATCGCTGACCCCTGCATTACACTTTTAACCCCTAATCTGCCGCTCCGTAAACCGCCGCCACCTACGTTATCCCTATGTACCCCTAATCTGCTGCCCCTAACACCGCCGACCCCTGTATTATATCTATTAACCCCTAACTTGCCCCCCACAACGTCGCCGCAAGCTACTTAAAATAATTAACCCCTAATCTTCCGACCGCAAATCGCCGCCACCTACGTTATCCCTATGTACCCCTAATCTGCTACCCCTAACATCGCCGACCCCTATGTTATATTTATTAACCCCTAATCTGCCCCCCACAACGTCGCCGACACCTACCTACACTTATTAACCCCTAATCTGCCGACCGGAGCTCACCGCTATTCTAATAAATGGATTAAACCCTAAAGCTAAGTCTAACCCTAACACTAACACCCCCCTAAGTTAAATATAATTTTTATCTAACGAAATAAATTAACTCTTATTAAATAAATGATTCCTATTTAAAGCTAAATACTTACCTGTAAAATAAATCCTAATATAGCTACAATATAAATTATAATTATATTATAGCTATTTTAGGATTAATATTTATTTTACAGGCAACTTTGTAATTATTTTAACCAGGTACAATAGCTATTAAATAGTTAAGAACTATTTAATAGTTACCTAGTTAAAATAATTACAAATTTACCTGTAAAATAAATCATAACCTAAGATATAATTAAACCTAACACTACCCTATCAATAAAATAATTAAATAAACTACCTACAATTACCTACAATTAACCTAACACTACACTATCAATAAATTAATTAAACACAATTGCTACAAATAAATAAAATTAAATAAACTATCTAAAGTACAAAAAATAAAAAAGAACTAAGTTACAGAAAATAATAAAATATTTACAAACATAATAAAAATATTACAACAATTTTAAACTAATTACACCTACTCTAAGCCCCCTAATAAAATAACAAAGCCCCCCAAAATAAAAAATTCCCTACCCTATTCTAAAATACAAATATTACAAGCTCTTTTACCTTACCAGCCCTGAACAGGGCCCTTTGCGGGGCATGCCCCAAGAATTTCAGCTCTTTTGCCTGTAAAAAAAAACATACAATACCCCCCCCCAACATTACAACCCACCACCCACATACCCCTAATCTAACCCAAACCCCCCTTAAATAAACCTAACACTACCCCCCTGATGATCTTCCTACCTTGTCTTCACCATGCCAGGTTCACCGATCCGTCCTGGCTCCAAGATCTTCATCCAACCCAAGCGTGGGCTAGACATCCACTGAAGAAGTCCAGAAGAGGGTCCAAAGTCTTCCTCCTATCCGGCAAGAAGAGGACATCCGGACCGGCAAACATCTTCTCCAAGCGGCATCTTCTATCTTCTTCCATCCGATGACGACCGGCTCCATCTTGAAGACCTCCAGCGCGGATCCATCCTCTTCTTCCGACGACTAGACGACGAATGACGGTTCCTTTAAGGGACGTCATCCAAGATGGCGTCCCTCGAATTCCGATTGGCTGATAGGATTCTATCAGCCAATCGGAATTAAGGTAGGAATTTTCTGATTGGCTGATGGAATCAGCCAATCAGAATCAAGTTCAATCCGATTGGCTGATCCAATCAGCCAATCAGATTGAGCTCGCATTCTATTGGCTGTTCCGATCAGCCAATAGAATGCGAGCTCAATCTGATTGGCTGATTGGATCAGCCAATCGGATTGAACTATATTCTGATTGGCTGATTCCATCAGCCAATCAGAAAATTCCTACCTTAATTCCGATTGGCTGATAGAATCCTATCAGCCAATCGGAATTC
The DNA here is from genome assembly GCF_027579735.1 of Bombina bombina. Classification (NCBI taxonomy): domain Eukaryota; kingdom Metazoa; phylum Chordata; class Amphibia; order Anura; family Bombinatoridae; genus Bombina; species Bombina bombina. The sequence continues at coordinate 766,095,953 of NC_069501.1, forward strand.
GAGGGACGCCATCTTGGATGACGTCCCTTAAAGGAACCGTCATTCGTCGTCTAGTCGTCGGAAGAAGAGGATGGATCCGCGCTGGACGTCTTCAAGATGGAGCCGGTCGTCATCGGATGGAAGAAGATAGAAGATGCCGCTTGGAGAAGATGTTTGCCGGTCCGGATGTCCTCTTCTTGCCGGATAGGAGGAAGACTTTGGACCCTCTTCTGGACTTCTTCAGTGGATGTCTAGCCCACGCTTGGGTTGGATGAAGATCTTGGAGCCAGGACGGATCGGTGAACCTGGCATGGTGAAGACAAGGTAGGAAGATCATCAGGGGGGTAGTGTTAGGTTTATTTAAGGGGGGTTTGGGTTAGATTAGGGGTATGTGGGTGGTGGGTTGTAATGTTGGGGGGGGGTATTGTATGTTTTTTTTTACAGGCAAAAGAGCTGAAATTCTTGGGGCATGCCCCGCAAAGGGCCCTGTTCAGGGCTGGTAAGGTAAAAGAGCTTGTAATATTTGTATTTTAGAATAGGGTAGGGAATTTTTTATTTTGGGGGGCTTTGTTATTTTATTAGGGGGCTTAGAGTAGGTGTAATTAGTTTAAAATTGTTGTAATATTTTTATTATGTTTGTAAATATTTTATTATTTTCTGTAACTTAGTTCTTTTTTATTTTTTGTACTTTAGATAGTTTATTTAATTTTATTTATTTGTAGCAATTGTGTTTAATTAATTTATTGATAGTGTAGTGTTAGGTTAATTGTAGGTAATTGTAGGTAGTTTATTTAATTATTTTATTGATAGGGTAGTGTTAGGTTTAATTATATCTTAGGTTAGGATTTATTTTACAGGTAAATTTGTAATTATTTTAACTAGGTAACTATTAAATAGTTCTTAACTATTTAATAGCTATTGTACCTGGTTAAAATAATTACAAAGTTGCCTGTAAAATAAATATTAATCCTAAAATAGCTATAATATAATTATAATTTATATTGTAGCTATATTAGGATGTATTTTACAGGTAAGTATTTAGCTTTAAATAGGAATTATTTATTTAATAAGAGTTAATTTATTTCGTTAGATAAAAATTATATTTAACTTAGGGGGGTGTTAGTGTTAGGGTTAGACTTAGCTTTAGGGGTTAATACATTTATTAGAATAGCGGTGAGCTCCGGTCGGAAGATTAGGGGTTAATAATTGAAGTTAGGTGTCGGCGATGTTAGGGAGGGCAGATTAGGGGTTAATACTATTTATGATAGGGTTAGTGAGGCGGATTAGGGGTTAATAACTTTATTATAGTAGCGCTCAGGTCCGCTCGGCAGATTAGGGGTTAATAAGTGTAGGTAGGTGTCGGCGACGTTGTGGGGGGCAGATTAGGGGTTAATAAATATAACATAGGGGTCGGCGATGTTAGGGGTAGCAGATTAGGGGTACATAGGGATAACGTAGGTGGCGGCGATTTGCGGTCGGAAGATTAGGGGTTAATTATTTTAAGTAGCTTGCGGCGACGTTGTGGGGGGCAAGTTAGGGGTTAATAGATATAATACAGGGGTCGGCGGTGTTAGGGGCAGCAGATTAGGGGTACATAAGTATAACGTAGGTGGCGGTCGGCAGATTAGGGGTTAAAAATTTTAATCGAGTGGCGGCGATGTGGGGGGACCTCGGTTTAGGGGTACATAGGTAGTTTATGGGTGTTAGTGTACTTTAGGGTACAGTAGTTAAGAGCTTTAGAAACCGGCGTTAGCCAGAAAGCTCTTAACTCCTGCTATTTTCTGCGGCTGGAATCTTGTCGTTAGAGCTCTAACGCTCACTGCAGAAACGACTCTAAATACCAGCGTTAGAAAGATCCCATTGAAAAGATAGGCTACGCAAATGGCGTAGGGGGATCTGCGGTATGGAAAAGTCGCGGCTGAAAAGTGAGCGTTAGACCCTTTCCTGACTGACTCCAAATACCAGCGGGCGCCCAAAACCAGCGTTAGGAGCCTCTAACGCTGGTTTTGACGGCTACCGCCGAACTCTAAATCTAGGCCTTAATTTGGGGTGAGCTTTTACGTGTTTCTCGGCCACAAGCTCCTGGCCGTTTCATCAGAAAAGGTATATAACACAAATAGTACAAAAGCACATTTAAAAAGCCTGCCAAGAAAATTGATTGGTCAACGTCAGACCAATCACAAACAAGATGATCAGAAAAAAACGATTGTACAAACAATGATAGTACAAACAGTGTATAAAATACAATCTGCGTCTAAAATCTGTATAATTGTTACAAATTGATTTTGAAAACACCTTAAAAGAATACACAGTATTTAGTAAAAGTAGAATATATCTCGTCTTCTCTTGTGCTGGTAAAACCAAGTTGTGTCCTTGTGTACAAGTAGAATATATTTGCTTATAGCATACACTTAATGGAAAGTACACAAGGACACAACTTGGTTTTACCAGCACAAGAGAAGACGAGATATATTCTACTTTTACTAAATACTGTGTATTCTTTTAAGGTGTTTTCAAAATCTATTTTTCAGGATAAATACATTGTAACTTAGGGCCAAATACAATTTGTAACAATTATACAGATTTTAGACGCAGATTGTATTTTATATTGTAATTCATTTTAATCTGCATATATTGTATTAATGTTTATATAACCTCATTGTAATAAAAGTTTGCATTGCCAAAAGTGAGGGGTAGACCCTCTCCTGTCAAGCTTGGTACCGCATTTTAAAGTCAGTAGTTAAGAGTTTTACACTACAACGCTGTAGCATAAAACTCTTAACTAAAGTGCTTAAAAGTACACTAACACCCATAAACTACCTATTAACCCCTAAGCCGAGGTCCCCGCACATCGCAAACACTAAAATAAATATTTTAACCCCTAATCTGCCAAACCGGACATCGCCGCAACTATAATAAATATATTAACCCCTAAACCACCGCACTCCCTCATCGCAAACACTAGTTAAATATTATTAGCCACTAATCTTCCGTCCCTAACATCGCCGACACCTATCTACATTTATTAACCCCTAATCTGCCACCCCCAACGTCGCCGCCACTATATTAAATGTATTAACCCCTAAACCTAAGTCTAACCCTAACCCTAACCCCCCTAACTTAAATATAATTTAAATAACTCTAAATAAAATTACTACAAATAACTAAATAATTCCTATTTAAAACTAAATACTTACCTGTAAAATAAACCCTAAGCTAGCTACAATATAACTAATAGTTACATTGTAGCTATCTTAGGGTTTATTTTTATTTTACAGGCAAGTTTGTATTTATTTTAACTAGGTACAATAGTTATTAAATAGTTATTAACTATTTAATAACTACATAGCTAAAATAAATACAAAAGTACCTGTAAAATAAAACATAACCTAAGTTACAATTACACCTAACACTAAATTAACTAAATTAAATGCAATTAATTACAATTAAATAAAATTATCTAAAGTACGAAAACAAAACCACCACTAAATTACAGTAAATAATAAACAAATTACAAATTACAAAATTTTTAAACTAATTACACCTAATCTAATCCCCCTAACAAAATAAAAAAGTCCCCCAAGATAAAAAAAGCTCTACCCTACACTAAATTACAAATAGCCCTTAAAAGGGTCTTTTGCGGGGCTTTGCCCGAAAGTAATCAGCTCTTTTCCCTGTAAAAAAAAATACAAATACCCCCCAACATTAAAACCCACACAACCAACCCTACTCTAAAACCCACCCAATTCCCCCTTAAAAAAAACTAACACTAAACCCCTGAAGATCACCTTACCGGGAGCCGTCTTCACCCAACTGGGCCGAAGTCCTCAACAAAGCCGGGAGAAGTCTTCATCCAACCAGGCAGAAGTGGCCCTCCAGACGGGCAGAAGTCTTCAACCAGACGGCATCTTCTATCTTCATTCATCCGGCGCGGAGCGGGTCCATCTTCAAGACATCCGATGCGGAGCATCCGCTTCTTTCCACGGCTGACGAATGAATGAAGGTTCCTTTAAATGACATCATCATAGAATTCTATCAGCCAATCAGAATTACGGTAGAAAACATCCTATTGGTTGATGCAATCAGCCAATAGGATTGAAGTTCAATCCTATTGGCTGATCCAATCAGCCAATAGGATTGAGCTTGCATTCTTTTGGCTGTTCCAATCAGCCAATAGAATGCCAGTTCAATCCTATTGGCTGATTGCATCAGCCAATAGGATTTTTTCTACCTTAATTCTGATTGGCTGATAGAATTCTATCAGCCAATCGGAATTGAAAGGACGCCATATTTGATGATGTCATTTAAAGGAACCTTCATTCAGTCATTGGCCATGGAAAGAAGGGGATGCTCCGCATCAGATGTCTTGAAGATGGATGAAGATAGAAGATGCCGGATGGATGAAGACTTCTGCCCGTCTGGAGGACCACTTCTGCCCGGTTGGATGAAGACTTCTGCCCGTCTGGAGGACCACTTCTGCCCGGTTGGGTGAAGACGTCTCCCGGTAAGGTGATCCTCAAGGGGTTAGTGTTAGTTTTTTTTAAGGGGGTCTTGGGTGGGTTTTAGAGTAGGGTTGGTTGTGTGGGTGGTGGGTTTTAATGTTGGGGGGAATTGTAATGTTTTTCAAGGTAAAAGAGCTAATTACTTTGGGGCAATGCCCCGCAAAAGGCCCTTTTAAGGGCTATTTGTAATTTAGGGTAGGGTTTTTTATTTTGGGGGGCTTTTTATTTTGTTAGGGGGATTAGATTAGGTGTAATTAGTTTAAAAATCTTGTAATTTCTTTATTATTTTCTGTAATTTAGTGTGGGGGGTTTACTTTAGATAATTTTATTTAATTGTAATTAATTGTATTTAATTTAGGTAATTTATTTAATTGTAGTGTAGTGTTAGGTGTAATTGTAACTTAGGTTTTATTTTAAAGGTAAATTTGTCTTTATTTTAACTAGGTAGTTATTAAATAGTTAATAACTATTTAATAACTATTGTACCTAGTTAAAATAAATACAAACTTGCCTGTAAAATAAATATAAACCCTAAGCTAGATACAATGTAACTATTAGTTATATTTTGGCTAGCTTAGGGTTTATTTTATAGGTAAGTATTTAGTTTTAAATAGGAATTATTTAGTTAATGATAGTAATTCTATTTAGATTTATTTAAATTATATTTAAGTTAGAGGGTTAGGGTTAAACAGGTTTAGGGGTTAATATGTTTATTATAGGGGTGGCGACGTTGGGGGCGGCAGATTAGGGGTTAATAAATATAATGTAGGTGTCGGCAATTTTGTGGGCAGCAGATTAGGGGTTCATAAGTATAATGTACATGGCGGCGGTGTCCGGAGAAGCAGACTAGGGGTTAATAATATAATGCAGGTGTCGGCAATGTCAGGGACGGCAGATTAGGGGTTAATAAGTGTAAAATTAGGGGTGTTTAGACTTGGGGTTCATGTTAGGTGTAGACATAAATGTATTTCCCCATAGGAATCAATGGGGCTGCGTTAGGAGCTTTGCGCTGCTTTTTTGCAGGTGGGGAAATCGTGCTTGAGCACGTTTTAACAGCTCACCACTAACGTAAGCAGCGCTGGTATTGAGGTGAGATGTGGAAAGTTTGCTCTTCACTCACTTTGTTGCGGTTAACGCCGGGTTTGTAAAAACCCGTAATAACAACTAGACTTGTTTTAAAGGGGGGACAAATCCATGTTCTTTTTTATAATACAAGAGTGATTTTTTGGACAAAAATTGAACCTAGTTTTTCTGTTTTTCTGTTGCTCTGCGCTTCAGCAATAAGTCCCTGGCCAGGACTAGATCCAAGAGGCATTTAGGTGAATACCTAGGGATCAGTCGAACCGGACGCAGAGAAAATCATATCACCCAGGACATGAATCTGATTTGCTGGCAGTCTGAAAACACTTCAAAGTGTGAGCATGGAATTAATTATTAAATATGCAAAATGTAGCACATTTGAACCTGTTATTGATGAAAATACTAATATAGTTAAAAGACTGAATGATTTATGGTTGCAATTTGAGAATGAAAATAAGCTTATTGATAAAAAGAGGTTTTGTTTAACAAAAGAAAAGTTAAAATTACAGAATTGTATGAAACTGTTGTTAGCAATCAAAGACCAAATGAATAGAGAAATCTGTGAACATTCTTCCCAAATAGTCATGATAACAGAGATCAATTGTAACACATTAGATGAGAACTGTCCCTTGTGTGGTGTGAATGCAGAATATATTACTACTGTCAAGGTATATGTAAAGTTAATAAATATATATATTTTAATCATATATTTTAAGGCTATGCAATACAATTATATTCATTCAGATCTGACTGGTCAGTAGAAATGATTCATTTCTGTCAGACAAACTGACTTCAAACATGTTTAATTCTCCCCCACTTTTTCAATTACACAGGAAACTCATAAAGATTACTTTAAAGGGCCATAATACCCAAATGTTTAAACACTTGAAAGTGATGTAGCATAGTTGTAAAAAGCTGATTAGAAAATATCACCTGAACATCTCTATGTAAAAAAGAAAGATATTTTACCTCAAAAGTTCCTAAGTAGCCACCTCCCATTGTAAAGGATTTCTAAGCAGCATTTTAGTGTGTTTGTCCTGGGACATCTGAAGGGACTAGCATCGTGCACTCTCATATTATTTCACCAATCAGGTAAAGGAAGCTTACTATGAAATCTCATGAGAGTTAAGTCAAATCTCATGAGATCACAGTAAGAGTTCATGACCTCAGCACTGCTGATGCTGATTGGCTGCTGTTCATTTCTCCATTTTTTTTATTTTTTTACCTGCAGCTGGGAGCAGCTGAGTATAACTTTTTACACAGAACTTACTCTGCTGAGCTGAGGAAATTGTGAGGTAAAATATCTTCCATTTTACATAGAGATGCTAAGGTGATATTTTCCTGTCAGCTTTTTACAGTTATTAGCATATGAGTAGTATGTCCCTTTAAAAGAGACATTCCTAGCTAAAGTGAGAACAAAAGAACATTTGGTTTAATTAAAATATAACAACAATTTCAGAAACCATATGTGTGATTGCCTGGGAACCATTGATAAAAGAAAGCATTCTGATACCTAGATCAGGATACATGCCCATATATGGGCTTCCTCCAATGGAGATGCTGATCCGTCTGAAGAGATGTGAAAAATGCAAGCATTTTCCAAAAGGGACTGATAATTAGCACAGATTTGTTGAGTGACTCATGCTGTGTGGCTACTAACACTGGAATATACAAAATGTTAAATATTGCGTCTGGGTTAAGATAACACAGAGAAAGCACATGGCTTACACTGTGATTTAAAAACAACTGTATTTAGACTTTAAGTAAAATTAAATACATTTTGAAGAAGAAATAATGCCAATAGCTTCATATATGTTGGAATGATTCAAATAGCCCATATATGTATATATATGTTGAAATAGTACATTTTATATTAAATAAATAATTGCTGCAGTTAATAGATATATGAAAAATAGATTCAAGCTGTAATAATCCCATTATTTAATTATATGTAACATAATTTTTCTATTTTCAGATGGAATGCCTGCATGGGATATCTGAATCATGTCATATGATTATATACACTAGATGTTTTTGAAAGCTTAAACACAACTCTGAAAACATTTTAGATGTATACATGCCATTAATTTCAGAAACAGGATACATTATTTTAATATAATATACTGTATTTCATATAAAAATGATCAGAAAACTCATAAGATATTACTTATCCAAAACAAATATTGTGAGTAGTTGTTGCAGTAAATTATGATAAAATGAATAACCATTTCATAGAAATACTGAATTAAGTGTAAAATGTTTAGAAATAGTATTGAATGTATTGCTGTGCTGTGCTGTCTGCTGCCACCTAGTGTTATGATGCGAAATGGCAGCCACAAGATGATTGGTTGTTGCAAGGATGCATTTCCTTGACAGCATACTTTGCCAAGTACACCAGTCCATGTTCAGTTGCAAAGAACCAATCCAAGACAAGGCTTCCGTGGGCGTTTCCAATACTCACCAATGACTGATAATGATCAAGAAAGGGGAGGGGGGAAATCAGATGATTTAACCCCAAGCATAGAGACTGATGGAGGCTGGCTGGCTAATCCTGAAGGAATAACTACTGTGGTTATTATTAAAGCACACATTGCAATATCCCCAATTTTGAATTTCTGAGGTGAAATTGGATCTGTTGAGAAACATTGGAAACTGGATATGGAATGGTTTATTTGGTAAAGTATACAAGGTTATTGGTAAGATAAGTTATATGCATAGTCACTACAGTTAAATTATAATAAGCAGATTTAAGGAAATAGTTTATATTTCAAGTAAGCATTTCATAGCCTATGTATTGTTAAACTAATCCAAATCTTAAACTATTTTATCTATGCAAATATATATAATAATTCAGAAGTGTATATTGTATTATTGTTTAAATTTGTATCTGGTAGACTAAGTAACCTATCTGTGAAAGTTCTGATGTTTTTAAATAATATTGTATTTGGATTGTATTGCTGAATGTTTGTAGCTGGTACTTTAAGTCTCATTGTAATATTTTAAATGCAGCTCTGAATGGTTTTAAATGCAGCTCTGCTGGTTTTAAAGGAAATTCTTCCTGGGTTTTGTAAGAAGGATAACATATCTTAACAGTTGTTTTCAAGCGCATATAATATTGTGTCATATTCTGGTATTGCAAATATATTTCAAAATGTTCATGGATATTAACTAAATAAAAGAATTCAGGTATTTATATTAATTGTATGGTTTTAGTAGATGCATGTTGGTTAAGGGTTTCTATTTTAAGTATAATTATTATTTGTATTGTGTTATAACCCTGCCATAAGCTGATGTATTATTGGAGATCACTACTTAGATTTTCTATACTGACATAATATATTGGAGGCACTGTTTGAGACTTATTAAAATCCATCATATTGATATCATATATTTGTAGTAAATAGAAATTATTATAAAAGAGAGAAAAAGTTTCATATTCGATATTAATATTTGAAGATATCATTTTTGAAAAATTGAAATATTGATTTTTATATTTCGAGGATTGATATTAATATCTTGAAATATTATTAAAGATTATTTTTTGAAAGATTAATAAAAATATTACATTTTCATATTTCGAAATTAATCAAAATATTAATTTTCATATTTTCAAAGTTAATTAAAAATATAAATTTTTCATATTTTGAAATATTATTTTTCATATTTCAAAGTTAATATTATTTAAAAAAAATAAATAATATATATATTATATATATATATATATCATTTTTATTTTAAAATATTTTTATTGAGGCAAATAAAATGACATTACAAATCATAGTAACAACAAACATAAGCCCTTAACCCGTAAGGGCAATTATCAAAAGTATACCTCACTGGGAATATATTAAGTACAACAAACCCTATTGGGGAGCATTAATGTCATCCTACAGTTCAAAAACATTAAGTAGTCAAAAATAGTACTGAGATTGTAATAATTCCTATGTGGTCAAAAGAAACATAAAAACTGGCCACTTTTTAAAGTGATTAACATATAAGGTCCTTTTTGGGTCCTCAAAACTATAAATGTATATATAAATTAGGGAAAAGTTGTAAAGAATACAGCAAACCATGAGTACTGCTTAATAGCCTATATACCAGCTGCAAAACTGTGATAACACTCCTTTGGCCTTAACAGTGTGGGAAAGGATAGATAGAATGATATGATTATGTGAGGCCCTATTGTTGCTCTATATGAAGAAAGACCAGTGAGGGCTATTTCCCACTCTCATACAGGGATCCCCCTTCGACTAAAAAAAAACAAAAAAACAAAAAAAACTAACCCTTTGCAAAATATGATTATAAGGAATGTATTTGGGCGCATTGAATTATATCAGGGATCTACTGTCTTCTAGTGGAGATTCCAGTAATGGCAAAAGATGAAGCACAAAAATACTGAATGATTCGTCTAATGGTTGGAGGCATATCAGAGACTAAATTGTAACACTGACTAGAAAAAATGCTGCTTATTGGACTATTGCAGACAGTACTGGCTGGTACTATTAGTCAGATATTATACATGAAAACTTCTATAATTTAAACAGCAGATGACTAGTTTCTGCGTATTGAACTGAACATTTACCTCATAGTACAAACAATCCCCATACAAACCAGAAGAGGATTATTACCTATAAACAAGTTATATATAGAAATATTTACTGCATCCCCCGGTGACTAAACCAACAATAAAGATAGGTGACAGATTATTGCTAATCCGGATGGAAAACATGGGCAGCGACCTGAATATAAGTTACAGCTGAGGTACATAGATATATATTAACAAAAAGAAACAGCATTAACAGCACACTAGTTAGAAACATTGATTAAACGTAATATACAGTTTTTCTGCAACTAGCATACATCTATAGAATAGGTGAGAAGGTAAGGCTAACGACTATCCAACCCCCTTCTTGTGGGCAATGCATTTTCTGGAAAATACGTTGCAACTACCAGATTTCAAAAGCATCGTCTCACACATAGTACAGGACATATGAAGTACGTGATCACAATATACTCCACAAACAAAATAGCGCTGTAGGGCTGACTCTCTGCTGAGTTTCTCAAAATGAACTGTCCTCTGATATAGTCTATCTGGAGCAGTATAAAGAAGACTCAGGCCACTTGAACACAATTTAGACTCCTGTGATATAGTGTTAACTGCGTCCTGATGGCTGAGGAAATGTGTGGCTCCTAGGCATATAACGCTCTCTGTATAGTCCTCTATCTCACCATCCAAATACAACTGATCATGTTCCAGAGGATCGGCCGCCTCCCCTGGGCCCAAGACAGCAGTATAGCCAGACAAGGACGTCTCTTCAACAATTTCTCTCCTAAGAGCCGTTGATAAATAGCTGGAGGTCAGCAGCTGTTCCCGTGTAGCTTTCTCCCCACACACTTCTGTATTTACTATGCGCAGGTTCATTCGCCGAGAGTCAGTGGACCACGAGGTCTTTCGCTCCCTCCTATTGCTGGACCCTGTTGTCGCTACTTCAGTCACACAGTCCTTAGACAGACTATCAGTCCATGTAGTACCAGTGTGATATACAGTCTCACTATAAACAGCAATTAGTATATATTTAGAAAATAAAGGTTATGTTGCTCTATTCTTGTTTACAGCAAGTAAAAATAGCTTGTTTTACTAGCTTGCACAAGGTGAGACTTTACTTTTGTAGTTGAAAACATAGAATGGTAAATCTCATATGATGAGATAGAAGAAATTAATTGTACTTGTGCAGCAAAATAGACTCAATGATTTCAATATAAATTATATTGAGAGAAAACCTTTATATAAATGAGTAGATAGAATACTTCAGAGGTTATAATCCGGAATAAACGTTCATTTTAGTGTCAGCAAGAATTTCACGCACTCACACAAACATACCATAAAATATATACAGTCCCAGCATACATGCTATAAAGCCCCAGCAATGTGGTGGTTAATTCAGGGAAGATACACCCCACTTAGGGAGACAAACTCAATAGACAATTTGAGAGGCTTAACTGCTTTACAAATAACGATACCCAAAGTAGCGTGGAGGGCGGATCCTATTCCTACTGAGAGGGCTGTAGTAGCGTGGAGAGCGGTAGTACCACTTAGGAGAGAGCTGACATGAGATTGAGCTGGTAGCGGTGATCCGGTAACCGCTTGTGTGAGCGCGACTTTGGCTTACGTGTGGAAGAAGTTCTGGTAGGCGTAGGGATCCAGGGAAAATTTTCAGTCAGAGACCAAGATCCAAAGTAGAGCAGCAGCTAAGACTTTAGAGACACAAAGTACAAAGTTAGTAAGGACCTGAAAGGAGATATCAAAGATAACTTGTTCACAGAGGGAACAATAAAGTGAGAATCCACTTTAATTTTCAGGCCCTGAGTGAGGTAATAGCACTTCCTTAAATAGGGAGGAAGTGCTATTAAGCAGTGGTTCTTAAAGGGGTATCACAACCAGGGAGTATGGGTTTAAACGAAATTTCCATCTGGTCGTAAAGTTTGCGCTCAAAGTCATCCAGGAGTGTTTGGACTGCACTATAGATTCCCTCCATGTCCGTTAGTTGCATGAGTGAAAATAAATCAGTACCGTTATGTAACAGTAAAAGTGAGCACCACACGTTGGTATCTGCGTACCTTGTAACCCAGATTCCTGGGGGGGGGTGTAAGCAGCAGCCTTCACCACACAAGTCTCTATCCACAAAGCATGAATGGCCGATCAGTATTCATGAGTGGCGCACTTGGAAAACATAGGTCAGGGCGTCAATCCTCTGCTTCTGTTGAGTTAATCAAACGCATAAGTAGTTGCAGGGACCCAATATTGAGAAGATAGTAGTTGAAATATCTTAACTTCATAGTTAAATAGGGCCCAAATAAGAAACATTAGACAGGAGCTTCATGCAGACATGTCCGGCCGCTCCAAGCATAGGCTCCGCCCCCATATATATCATTTTTTTTCTCTCTTTTTATTGGCAAAAATTGTATTAGCGTTTTAATTTAACTGAATACTAAACCAATATAATAATGTCTGTAGCCAGAAGTAACTCATTTAATTCTATACATAGCGATGAAAATGGTCCCATTACAATACCCATTACTAAAGGTCAGGTCCTTAAGAAAGATATCTTAAGTTACATTAAAGGGAAGTTTAATATTGCGGGTGAATTAAGTGATTTTATGGATATGCTTGAAACTAGGGCTAAAGCTATTACCGTTAACAATAATATGTGGATTGAAGATAATGAATTCTTCCAGGAATTATTAATGATTAATCAATGCAAGACTCTCAAAAAGCGAGACAAACTAATACTAAAATCTTGGCCCCTTTTAATATGCATTATTGACGAAATGTTGTTTTGTGTCATAGACAAACGATTGCAAATACAGGAGCTAGAAGGTAGTATTCATGTCCTCACGCAGGACGCCAAGAGGATTTAAAAATAGCCAAAAATAAAATGGATGAATTTGCCCAAAACCTAACCGCCTTAGATAAGCATAACATAGACTTACTCGCACAGATACAAGATTTAAATAAACAGCTTGCGCAAAGCCAGAGAGAATTAAGCGATTTAAAAAGGTCATATCGCCATAATGAAAACCCTTATATTAACAGTGAGAATAATGCAGATAATGCTAGCTCCTGTAGCGAACGCGTCAGGGACGAGGTACAGAAATATATGGAACAGTATAGACAAATGACCCCTAATGGGTCATAAATAGATTTCCCAAATAGGCAGTCACCTCATGATATAAATCCAGAGGACTGCTGTAACGCAGCTGGTGCGGGGGAGGGAAACTCTAACAGAGAATCCCAAAGTAAGTCTGATAAAGTATATGATTCTTATAAAATAATCACCTTCGTACAACGTGCAGTACCTATATTCTCCAATAAGGGAACAACATCTGTAATTGATCATTTAGAGGCTTTTGAAAATGCGTTAGCTATAATGAATGTTACAAGTGAGAAATTGAAAATTGAATTTCTGCCTTGGGTATTTGACAGTAAACATCACAAATTATTTGCTTCACTAAAGGATATGAATATTCATTCCTGGAGTGTGATAAAACGACAATGCAGAAAAGAATTCAGGCAATATCGCACTAAAACTGAGTCCAATTGAAATCCTTTCTGAATTGAAAAATGCGTACAGTATGGCTGAAGATAATCCCAGATTTGATGGCTCAGAAATTGTAAAATTATTTTTTGAAGCATTGCCTACACCCATCAAAATTAACTAGAGATTTTGATGAGGACTGCTCATTGGAATGGCTGATCAAAGAGAGTACAAAATTATACTCTATTCAGCAGTCCAGTGAGCAGAGGGTTAAAAAGGAATCAAAACCTAAAATTGTGGCAGAAACTAGGATGTCACCTAAACCCCTCAATTTTGGAGTCTAAACAGAAAACCTACGCGGAAGTGGCCAGTCAAAACAGACCATCTACACGGGTTGAGGTGCAGGGAGACTATAACCAAAGTGGGGGACATAATCAGGTAAATAATTACTCACAAAGAGAATACTCACCAAATAATTGGTATCCGCGCAAGGGTAGATATAATAGACGGCGAAGATATTCTCAGGGTAACCAGACACCCCAGGTATATAATGCTCCCCAAAGTACTAATACTGAACAAGCTGAACCCCAGGGGCAACCACGCCAGAATAGAAATAGCGGCCCTGATTCTGAGGGAACCCAATGGTCCAGGAATCATTATCATGGGGCACCAAGAGATAGGCCCAGGGGTAGAGGTAAATCGGTTGAGCGAACAATTCGCTAATATGAGTCAACTTTCTACGGCTCAGCAACCGAACAATACTTTTTTAGGGGTACAGCCAGTGGTCAGCAGTGGACCACAGGCACAGTCATAAATACTGCAGTATCACCTGAAGGGGAGAGATATAAAAAATGTAGTAATAAATATCAATGATACTAATCATGTTCTCTCCCCACAGACCAAAAATGTACAATTTAGCTGTGATGACAGGCAACCTCATCCGGGAAAAATTAACAAACCTCTTCCTTTGCAGCATTCCCTTAACCTTATTTCCACAGATGCAGTACACAAGAATCCAGCAGCCCCTGTCATAGAGGAGACGGGTAGGTATGAAATTTCTTCTGCATCGGAAAGCATGCAAACTCAGGTAACATGTGGCGAAGCCCACAGATGTATGATAACGCCAACTTTATGTGTGAAGTGGTAGAAAATGCAAGAAGGTATTATGTATTGGTTGAGCTGCAAGATTCAATCTCCAACCCTATCATTGGATTAATTGACACCGCATCTCAGGCAACTATCTTATCCCACAGGTACTACACACAGCTAAATGAGCACCCCACAAACCTAAAATACGAGAATTTGACAGTTCTCTAATAGGAGTTGGGGTGACTCCCTAAAAGTTTACGGTACTGCCTGGTCAAAATTTAAATTGGGGAACAGGGTCATAAGACACCCTGTCATTATAGTGGATCTGCCAAAGGATCGTTTAATTATTGGTAGTGATCTCCTGAAGCGATTAAGCACCATAATTGATTGCATAAATAATGTAATTTGGTCACAAGTTAAAAGACCTATAAATTATGAAAAATCTGGTATATCTCGCACCCGACATAGCTGTCACGTGGTGGAAGAGAAACCAGATGCTGTGGAGATTAATTTCAGGAATAACTCTGTACCTGAAATCAGTATTCTACAAATAGATGATCAGACTCCTTTAAGTGGCTCTGATGGTAATACTTATAAAATTTCGCCTGGAAAGATAGCAAATATTTCCCTAGATGACGATGTATTAACCATATCTCTCCACAAGGGGGATCATAAAATCCCTAAGGGGGGAAGCCACGCTCAATCCCTCACAGGGATTGAGAGAGTTAAAGAGGATCTATTTATCCCTATACAAATGCATGACCTTAGTACAACAAAATATGCCAAATTGAGTTTAAAACAGGAAGCTAGCTATGTAAGCGAAGGTTTATTAGCGCAGATAGCTGAACCTAAAATGATTAAATATCTTTCTCCCGAAGACAACTGTGTCCACAACCTGGATAACAGGTCTAAAAGCTATAACATCACAGCTAAGTGCTTATTATCTATCTCTATTGGTAATAAGTCAGTGAAGCACCTGTTTTTAGTTTTAAATACTCCCCATAATCAAATATACATGGGCAATGATATCTTACATAGATATGCCATACAAATAGATTTGATTAACTCTTGCCTCTGGAGCAGGTTAAAGGGGGACCCTGAAGTATTTCAGGATGAAAATGCAGCCCTGAAGTCAAACCAGCAATTGCCATATGTTGTGAATATGCAGGTATCTAGCGATGTTATAATTCCTGCTGGGGCGGATAAATTTCTTTTACCCTTACAGGTAAAGAGAGGTCAGAAATTAAAAACTTCTGAAACGCAAATTTGCCTCTCCCATAGAATACAAAATCTGGGTGTCACAGTGACCTACACTCCTATGGTGAATATTGGAACTGTTCCAATACATATTGTTGTGCATAACATGACCCCACAGGATATAGCATTATTCAAGGGAACTACCATAGGATATGCACTGGAATCAAGTTATTACACTTTTGGATTCCAGAATAATGTAATTGGGCTAATGCCTGAAGGATACTTAACTGAAGAACAATTAATAGAAAATCCTTTGCATCTATGCCAGAGGGTCTATTTAATATTCAGTCTATTTATCCCTTCAGCTCAGAGGAAGGCATCTGTAAAATTGAAGAAGCCTCTCTAGTGTTTGATCAGCCAATCACACAGCAAGATTACCCCAATTCCCAGAGTCATGGGGGCAATATAAACTATAATCAAGGGGATCTCACCTCTAGATTGGAAGAAGCCTATGAAATAGGACAGCCTGAAATCTTTAAAGGATTTCAGCAAATAGTCAAAGAGCAAATATCCTTAGCTAATGGCTGTTCCAGCGATGATGAACGCCAAAAGCTGCAAGAAATCCTGATGGAGTACAAGGATATTTTTGCTAAGGATTCTTATGACTGTGGTACTATAGACTTGCACATTGCAAGAATACAAACAAATCCCGATGTACCACCTGTATTTGTCAAACAATACAGACTTCCCCTAGCCTCGTATGATTCTCTTGCAGAGATCATAAGGGATTTAGAAGAAAGAGGTATTATCAGACAGGTGCACAGCTCTTATAATAATCCTATTCTAGGTGTCCTTAAGCCCAATGGACAATGGCATTTATGTGCTGACTTAAGACAGCTAAACAAATGAGTGTACATGTCTGGCTGGCCTGTACCATACATTGACCAGTGCCTAGCACAAATGCAGGGATCCAAATATTCACTCCCATTGTTTGTGCACAGGGATATTGGACCATAAAGGTACATGAAGAGGACCAATATAAGCTAGCATTCTCCTTCCAAAAGGTCCAATATGCATTTCAAAGACTTCCTTTTGGATACATAAATTCTGGACATGAATTTGCTGTATTCATGCATAAGGCTATGCCTGATGCACTGGAAAGGGGGACCTTATCTTATGTTGATGATGTTTTAATCAAAAGCACAGACTTTGAAAAACATGTCGCAGAGCTTAAACACGTCCTCAGCCAACTTAAAAGGGGCAGGGTGTCAAATTATCCCTACAAAAAGCTCAATGGTGCCGCACTCGTGTAAACTTCTTGGGACATGAAGTTACCTCTGAAGGATTAAATCCCCAGAGGAAAAAGGTGGAAGCTATAGTGAATTCTAAAAACCCAACTAACTTAAAGGAATTGAGATCATTCCTGGGTATAACAAATTATTCTCGCAAATTCATTGATAATTATGCGGAATTAGCTAAACCACTATTACTTCTTCTAAAGAAGGATGTGAAATGGCACTGGAGTGAATCTCAAGAGACAGCCATCAAAGAGATGAAGAGAAAACTCACACAAGCACCTTGCTTAGCATACCCTGAAGGTGGTAAACCTTTCTACTTAGAAACAGGGTACACAGATGTAAGCATGAGTGCTGTTTTATACCAAAAGCATGATAATTTGAACAAAGCCATTGCTTATGCGAGCAAAAATCAATCCCCAGTAGAAATAAAGTTTAACAATTGCGAAAAAGCCCTCTTGTCTACTGTATGGGCTCTACAAAATTTCCGCAGCTATATACAGGGCGAGAAAATTATTGTAGAAACGGCCCACCAGCCATTGCTATATTTGCAAAGTGAAAGAATAAGAGATGGGAATTTGTCAAATAGCCGCATAACAGCATGGACTCTTTCCTTACAAGGCTGGTCACTAGAAATTTGCTACAAGCAGAATAAAAAGAATCCAGTCACACAAGGGCTTGCTGAGCTCCACGACTGTACTGCTAGAGATCCTGGGGAAGAATTATCAGAAGATGATTTTCTGGAGGAACAATTGCTTTACCCATATAAAATATACAATGAGGACCATTGTCAAACATTACCTTGGGTATATGTTGATGGATGTTCTTACCATGCCACTATTGATAATGAGGGCAGATTAGTCGCTGGCATTGGTATAACTGGGGCAAATGGATTCCCAAATCTATCTATAGGTTTCAACATTGGACCAAGATCCAGTTAAGTTGCAGAACTAACTGCTGTTTTCAAAACCATTGAAATGGCTATTGAACATGGTATTCATGAATTTGTGATCATAACTGACTCAAATTATGTGTGTGACAGTTTTGTTTAATACCTGCCAACTTGGAAAAGAAATGGAATGCAGAAAAGCAATAACAAACCAGTCAAGCAAGGCAAGTTGTTCTGCGAGATTGATAATCTGGTGGTATCCAATGATTTAACCATACACTGGAAAAAGACCAAGGGTCATTCCAGAGTTCTAGGTCTGGATAAGGAAGGCAATGACCTTGCGGATTCATTAGCCAAACAAGGAGCCATAACTGGAGAACTCCTTAATATTGACCACTTAATGGTTGCAATTCGGGTAGAAGCCATTACCAGAAACCAGGCAAAAGAACAGAGAGAGCCTAACTTGGTACAATGGAGTCAGGATTCTCCTAGTGAGGGCCTGATCACTAGTCAAAAAGAAGACCCCATTGTAGGCATCTTCTATAAACACTTAGAAGATCCTGAAAGCATCCCTATCTCAAAAGATGATTGTATTGGCAAAGAAGATCTTAGAATCTTAATAAAATCTAGATCACAATTCAAGTTACAGGATGGTTTGTTAATTAGAACCTCCAAAACTGGCATCCAGCAGTGGGTAGTACCCACCAAGTTCAGAGGTCTAATGCTTCAACATGCCCATGATGCTCCCACGTCTGGTCATCGTGGTGCCAAACTCACATATGAAATATTAAGTGATTACGCTTTTTGGCCACACATGTTGAAAGATGTTCAAACCTACTGTCAAGGGTGTTTAATCTGCCCACAGTTCCAACCCACAGCACCAACGCATAGAGCGCCATTGCAGAAAAGGGGGATGGTAATGCCATGGTCAGATATACAAATTGATTTTATTGGTCCGGTAACAAGGTCATCAAGAGGTAACAAATACATGTTAACCGTGACATGCCTGTTCACTAAATGGGTAGAGTGCATTAGTGCACCTAACAACAGTGCTGAAACATGTGCAGCATTGCTCATCAACCATGTGTTTTCCAGATTTGGTTTGCCCTAAAGAATCGAATCAGATCGGGGAACCCACTTCACTAGCGAAGTGATGACCAAAATGTGGAAAATACTAGGGGTTAAAAGAAAGCTCCATATTGCTTATAGAGCTGCCTCAAGTGGTGGTGTAGAGCGTTACAACCAGTCCATTGTGAAAATACTCAAAAAGTTTGTGAGTGAAACGGGTAAAGACTGGGATGTAAAACTACCTCTAGTCCTAATGGCATTAAGAGCAACTCCAAGTAGTGCTACCAAGATGTCACCTTTTGAACTGATGACTGGTAGAAGAATGGTTCTACCTCAGCATCTGCTGTACCGTACATCAGACCAAAACTTGATAAACGCTGCAAATTCACATCAATATATGGAGAACCTAAGAAACCACCTGCAATATGCCTTTGCATTTGCTCAAAGGAATTTAGAAAGAGCCACAACTGCCACTAAAACCTATTATGATCTCAAAACATCCAAAAAGGTATATGAAATAAATGATAAAGTTTATCTTTATAACTTTGGAAGAGATCAGGTTAGGGAGAAGAAATTTCTTCCCTCATGGAAAGGTGCTTTTGTCATTACTGACAAAATATCTCCAGTGGCCTATAAAATACGGATCCCCAAAAATGAAAGTTGCATAGATAAATAGGTCCATATCAATCAGCTGCGGGCATGTCATCCTAGGTCCCAAGTACAAGTCATAGAGGGAGAATAAAGTGTCATATCCCCAAATGCACTAAATACATACTGTAGTTTAAAGATGCCTAGCTGATAAACATGAAGGCTCAAAATTGACAGACTATCTACATAGAAGACTGTCTATGGTGTGTACGGTCAACATCCTCACCAAATACTATTGACTTTAAGCCAATTTAAATACATGTGTCCTACATCTATTTAAATTGGAAGGGGGATTTATGTCAAGATATATGTAAGGTTAATAAATATATATATTCTAATCATATATTTTAAAGGCTATGCAATACAATTAAATTCATTCAGATTTGACTGGTCAGTAGAAATTATTCATTTCTGTCAGACAAACTGACTTCAAACATGTTTAATCTCCCCCACTATTTCAATTACACAGGAAACTCATAAAGATTACTTTAAAGAGACATTCCTAGCTAAAGTGAGAACAATAAAACATTTGTTTTAATTAAAATGTAACAACAATTTCAGAAACCATATGTGTGATTGCCTGGGAACCATTGTTAAAAGACAGCATTCTGATACCTAGATCAGGATACATGCCCTTCCTCCAATGGAGATGCCGATCCGTCTGAAGAGATGCGTCTGGGTTAAGATAACACAGAGAAAGCACATGGCTTACACTGTGATTTCAAAACAACTGTATTTAGACTTTAAGTAAAATTAAATACATTTTGAAGAAGAAATAATGCCAATAGCTTCATATATGTTTGGAATGATTCAAATAGCCCATATATGTATATATATGTTGAAATAGTACATTTTATATTAAATAAATAATTGCTGCAGTTAATAGATATATGAAAAAAATATTCAAGATGTAATAATCCCATTATTTAATTATATGTAACATAATTTTTCTATTTTTCAGATGGAATGCCTGCATGGGATATCTGAATCATGTCATATGATAATATACACTAGATGTTTTTGAAAGCTTAAACACAACTCTGAAAACATTTTAGATGTATAAATGCCATTAATTTCAGAAACAGGATACATTATTTTAATATAATATACTGTATTTCATATCAAAATGATCAGAAAATTCATAAGATTTTGCTTATCCAAAACAAATATTGTGAGTAGTTGTTGCAGTAAATTATGATAAAATGAATAACCATTCATAGAAATACTGAATTAAGTATAAAATGTTTAGAAATAGTATTGCAGGTATTGCTGTGTTGTGCTGTCTGCTGCCACCTAGTGTTATGATCCGAAATTGCAGCCATGAGATGATTGGTTGTTGCAAGGATGCATTTTCTTGACAACATACTTTGCCAAGTAAACCAGTCTATGTTAAGTTGCAAAGAACCAATCCGAGACAAGGCTTCCATGGGCGTTTCCAATTCAGAAGGAAACTGAGGGAGGGCAGGAAAGATTACATCCCTCTGCACCTCCAAAAGAAAGCTATGACCAGAATTGGGTAGTGAAAAATGACAAGATTAAGCCCCCAGATAAAACAGGACATGAATACATCCCAAAGCTTAGCCCTGGTGCTAATCTGTATGGCCCAGCACATGAAGCTTTGAGAGTGATGACTGTGGGGGGAGGGGAAATGGGATATCATGAAAAGAATTATGAAAATAATTATCCTCTGATATCCTGCTCTGACTGACTACCTCAGGCACTGGATGACATGGTCCCTATATGTAACACCTTTAGGGATCATTCTGGATGTCCATGTGTCTATGGTGTGACACAGGAGATTCAGTGACTCTGACAGACTTACCATTAACTTCCCCACAGGGGACAAGAAAGACATTTCTTGTGGGACTTGGGGGATCCCAGTCCCAAGCATTCCAAATGTGACTATGACTCTAGGCAATCAGTGGACTAAGGAAATTCCCATTTGGCAGAGCAAAAAAACACAGAGGGTACAATAATTGGTGCTGATATAATGAGATCAGAAGGGATGATAGTGGACCTGTGTAACAATGTTCTGTGGAGGGATACTAGAGGGAGAAATCCTGTTATATTAGATGACTCTTAAATCAGTCATATAGCATCCATTGCATCAGTTCCTTCAAAAAGACTGTGGCTGGATACTGAAAGTCACCCTGATTTGAAGAGATTGGTCATGGATTTCCCTGACATATGGGCTCAACATAAGAATGATTGTGGCATATTAAAAGGCATTGAAATCAATATTGTAGGCCCTGACCCCCTCCACAAAGACAGTATCATTTTCCAGCAGAAGCTATTGAACCTGTGAGGCAAATTATTAGTCAGCTTGAAAGCTAAGGAATACTTAGAAAATGTTCCTCCTCTAATAATTCTCTTTTTTGGACAGTAAAGAAAGCAAACAATACTTGGAGGTTAACTGCTGGTTTTCGTATGGTGAATAAACTTACCCCACCTGTTACAAATTTAGTTGCTTCTACTCCTGAAGTTGTATCCAAACTGAGTGCCGCATGTAGGTGGTATTCTGTTCTGGATATAAGTAATGGGTTTTGGAGCCCCAGAGTGCCAATATAAATTTGCTTTTTGCTTTTCTAACATGCAATATTGCTTGAATTCACTCCCTCAGGGCTTTCATAGCTCTCCAACATACTTTCACCAAGCATTAGCAGAGGTATTAAAAACATTCTCAGTCCCAGAAAGCATCATACAGTATGTAGATTATATTTTGTTACAGAGACAGTAGAGAAACATTTGGAATGGCTGAATGAACTGTTTGACTTGATTGCTGAAGCTGGCCTCAAGTTAAACACTTGAAATGTACAATAAATGAGACAAAAGGTGACATTTTTGGGAGTATCAATCCAAAGGGATACAAGATGCCCTACTAGAGAACGAGCCATACTTCAGGTGCCCAGACCTTTGCATAGGCAGTCCTTAAGACAATACTTAGGCTTGGTACATTTGTCGTGATTTCATTGAAGGGTTTGCTGAAAAAGCAAAACCTCTCTATGATCTTTTGAAAGGGGAGGATGTTGGGAAAATTCCTTGGAGTGCAGAACATGAGGAAGCATTTAAAGTGTTAAAGGAAGGTTTAGCATCAGCCCCTGCCCTTGCCACAGTGGAGAGGGAGGCCTCGTTTGCTTTACAAACATACACACCTGACACTTCTATTTCCACAGTCCTACTGCAGGAGAAGGCTGAAAAATGGAGGCCTGTCGGCTATATTTCCAGACTTCTTACTCCAGTCGAGCATATAGTGGGATTTGGGAAGCTCATCCTCCAAACACCACACACCCCAAAAAACTGTTGTTGGAAAAAATCATTACGTGGGTTTTCAACACAAAGAGTGACTAGGTGGTTAATAGATTTGCAACATCATGACATCACTATATAACACAATGCAAAATAAACATTACCCCAACTAATGCACACTCAGGGGGAACCCCATGACTGCACAGAGACATTCACACACAGGGAATCACCTCATAAATTGTTCAGGGACCGAACTTCTCCCCAAGATTTACAAATTTATGTAGATGGTTCAAGATTTTGGCAGGATGGTCAATATAATACTGGTTTTGCTATTTGGGTCCCCTCTCAAAAATTAGCTCTTAAATTTAATGCTACCACGATCATTCTCAGCACAGAGAGCAGAATCAGAAGCCATTTATACGGCTTGCCACAAGTTTGACACACATGACATTTGTATATACAGTGCCTATGTGACCAGATCAATGACAGAGTACTTACCAATTTGGAATCTAAGGGGAATGGTAGACTCAGCAGGAAAACCATTGTCACATGTTCAAGCCCTTAAGAAATTGATTGATTGGGGAACACAGCACCCATTGCAGTCATCCATTATTAAAGTTAAGTGCACACACACATTTCACAGATGAACATTCACAAGGGAATGCACATGTGGACATGTTAGCCAAACAGGCAGCTTTAGATGGGGAAACATGGCAATCAGATGAGAATGACAGTGAGACACAGGAAGCATGGAGAGAGCATTTTGTGTCTAAAGATACAATGACACACATAGCAAAGATTACAATGGTAGATCCAGAGGTACCTGATTTGAAAACAGAACAAGCTAAAGATCCTAAACTTTTCCCTCTGTTACAGGAACAGCAAACACTCCCAAATGGTTATTCAATTTGTAATGGGTTAATATGTTACTCCAATCCCACTGATCCACAAGCTAATTTTTTTTTTTTTGTCCAAAGTCATTTGCAGGGACCTATAACATAGCAAACACATTCTCTTCTTGGGCATATTTACCAAAGTGTATTAGAGTACCATTTAAGGCAAAAATTTATTTGGCCAGATTTAGCAGAAACCTGTTTAAAATGTTTAATTTGTGCTCAAATAAATCCACATCCTAAAGGTCAGAGAATACCAGTAGCAGATGGCCCTTGAAAAGCTATCCAAATTGATTTTATAGGCCCACTTCCACTATCTAAGGGGGGTCTCAGGTATGCCCTAGTAATTGTAAATATTTTTTCAAAATGGGTTGAGGCTATTCCACTTGCCAGAGCCCTATGGGAACATCTTTTCTCAAGATGGGGTTTTCCAACACTCATTGAATCAGACAGGGGTACACATTTTACAGGCCAGGTAATGACAAATCTCTGTGCCCTACTGGGAATACAGACAAGATTTCATGTACCATATCATCCACAATCCTCTGGTATAGTTGAGTGCATGAATCACACATTAAAAACAACATTTTCCAAAATGCTTTCCCAATATGGTAAGTCATGGGTCACACATCTTCAAGCAGTTCTAATGGCTATTAGAGCTACACCATCAAATACAACCAAGTGTTCTCCCTATGAGCTTATGACAGGGAGAAAGATGGCATTAGGCCACCCAGGTGAACCACAATTGTCTACCCCCTTGAGAGAATCTGTGTCTAGAGATCAATATCTCTCCCAAATTCAGGAGCAGTTGAGCTCATTGCTACTTTTTGCTGCCTCTAATATGGCCCCAACAGATTGTAAATTTTCATCTACATCTCAAACACCTCTGTTTGAGAAGGGTGGATTGATCATGATTAAAAAAATTCGCACAAATTCTCCCTGGGATGCAAATTGGGAAGGGCCTTATAGAATTTTGGACAAATTGGGTAATACTGTGATTAAAATAAAAAGATCAACCCCTGAGAAAACCAGAAGGCAGCCTGGTTACAAATGGGTTCAGGTTGACCAATGTAAATTGTATATAGGGACAGTTGTCCCAACTGTAGATATTTCTGCTAAGAACTGATATTCTCTTAATCTTTTTCACATATTTCATTATGTGGAACCTGAGAGGCATGATCGCCACCAACCTATTTGTATTTGTGTGGGTGTTATTGCAAAAACTTCAAATTTGTGACTGTAATGTACTTTCAATCACCAACCTCACAAGGAGTCATAGATAGAGCTCTAGCAACATCATCAGAGGATGGAGAAGCTTAACAATGTTTGTTTGGGAAAATGACATTAATGCGGGTGGGAGGGTTGAAATATTTGTTGAAAAACATCAAGACGATTTAACTGATTTTTTGAGGGTCAATCAGGGTAATAAAGTGGAATGGGAATGTAAGTGGGTAGCTTGGGGAAAATCGACTGTAGGTCTGGTGTAGGTCTGGTGGGCGAAGGTATTTCTGTGTCTACAACATTTGCTAATCCTATTCACACTATAAATGGCGATAACTATAATATAACCAAGGTTATATTTGAACAACAAATTGGAGAAGGGATTAATTGGAGATTAACAGCTTCCAACTTTGGTATACTTAAAAATAGATTTAAAAAAAGGAAACAACTACTTTTGCACCTTTGATCTATTCTACTTTAATCACTACACCAAAGATGAAGCATTATGACAATACTCCAATGTGTGAGGGGAAAAGAGTTGTTTCTAGCGGTCCATTTCAAATAAGTACAATCAAGCCAATTCCAGTATTGAGGGATGCCACATTCCAATTTATCATGTGGAGGATTAAAATAATAGATTGGCTAGTTTCCACACATTGCCAAAATTGTTCCAGAATTACTGCCACTATGGAAAAAGCATTTGTTAAATGGGCAGAAGGTACTAGGAGAAGGACTAGGAGAGATATTGTGGATACAGTTTTGGGAGGTGTGGGAACAGGGTTAGGGGTGGTAAATTCCATTGACATATCCAGCATAAAAACAACCTTACAGTCTCAGGGAATGTTAAATGCAAAAGGGATTCATACACAACAAATGATAAACACCCTGCTAGAGACGCTGACACAGACAGTCATTCAAGTTCAGGGTCCTGCCATTCAACATACAGAGGAAATACTGATAGGAGTAATAAGTAGGTTAAGGGAAGTATCCTGGGATTTTTTGTGTATTTTCATGCAAACAGAATTATCATCTGACTTTAAATTAAAAGCACAGGCAACGGAAAATAACCATACACCTTTGGGAGGGTGGGAGCAGTCTGTTGTTAACAGTTTTGCATCAGAACACAAATAATTATGGTTAAACAGTTGGTTAGGTTGCAGGGAAAATATATGCAGGGCTACTTCATTTGTGCCCACTAGTGGTGCCTATCAGAATGTTTAGCATTTGTTTACATTAGGAACACCTGTCACAGAATCTCATGTTTTACATCATGAGTTAGAGTTCCCAAATTTTATATGGAATGGTTCCCATATGGAACAGGTAGACATGTCTGGCTGCATAAGGTTTCCTTCTAAAATTTTATGTCTACCCAACCAGGCAAGAATCATTTTTTATTCCTGCTAGCATAATCACTCATATTGCAATGGTTTTGTGGAGAAAGTTAATCCCCAAGATATGATTTTTCCATTAGGACAAGGTAAGGTGTGTTTGTTTCTTTGAAGCCTAAAGATGAGGTGCATGTATGGTTTGACAAGTGTAATTCAAAGGAACAAATCACACCAGGGATTTATTGTATTACTGGGTACCCTGTGAGGATAAGTTCACTACAGTTTAACTTCACTGTCCCACAGTTACTCACATATAATGCTACCTTTTGGGCTTCACTCATAACACCAATATTAGTAGATGATGCACCTTGGCAAAAATGGGTAACCTTATTGCAAAAAGATTATGTGTTACTGGAACATCTTAAAATTTTTGGGGAACTTGTTCATGTAATTTTTTACCATCAGAAACACGAACTACAAAGGAATGAACATACTTTTACAGAGATGTCAATTGCTACCTGGTGGCAGAAATGAGCAAATTCCTTTTCGAAACATCATGGGGTTCTGCGTTGGGAAATCTGTTCATACATCCATTTATAATCATATTATTTATTTCTATGTTATGCATAATTATTCAAATTTGTATGTGTTGTTATTTAAAATCATTGATTGCACGTGTATATCACTTATATTATGGTATGCGAATAGAGGCATCCTTAGTACACTAATATAGCCATCACACATAGGTGGGGCCAGGAATGTTCTAACAGATTCACTCATATAAAACACCCACTGGAATGTAAGGGTACCAGTAACCTCCATTGCCAAAAGGGGGGAATGTAATAATGGCATAATCTGTAAGAACTCAGAGGTGGTCAGGAAGTGGTAATATATATGGCATAATACTGTAGCTGTGTAATATACTGGGATAAGGAGAAAAGTCACTTTGGAATCTACAGAGATCACATTACCAGGACACCATCTGCTAATTATGACCAGCTGGTTTAAGTGAAAGATATATATATATATATATATATATATATATATATATATAACCCACAGAGAAAACCCAGCACTCACTTACAAGCTCTCAGCTAAGATTTAAAAGCAAAAAATGGAAAGGTTAGTCACCGCATCTGGCCCAAATGGGACAAGCTCAGGTACCACGTCAAGGTCCTTTCCAATACCTGAGACCCTAAAACAGCCACACAATGCAAGCTTTCAAATCCAAACAAACTGAAAACAAGGGAAGGGTGCACAGGAATATGTAATCTGTGGGTTGTATTAATTTGTTTTGTAATTTTCCCTATGGTTCTTGCACCCAGACCTGTCTGGGGTTAACTGCTTGTGGCTCTGGGGACAGCACAGCTTCCTGTGAGTGCCAGTGGCACCCAGGGCTGAGCATGTTGCAGGGTCATGGGATGTGTACCCGGTCCGGTATGAGAGTGCAGTTCCCTTCGGTGTTTTGTATATGTCTAGGGTGGTTACATATTCCTGTGCACCCTTCCCTTGTTTTCAGTTTGTTTGGATTTGAAAGCTTGCATTGTGTGGCTGTTTTAGGGTCTCAGGTATTGGAAAGGACCTTGACATGGTACCTGAGCTTGTCCCATTTGGCCAGATGCGGTGACTAACCTTTCCATTTTTGCTTTTAAATCTTAGCTGAGAGCTTGTAAGTGAGTGCTGGGTTTTCTCTGTGGGTTGTATTAATTTGTTTTGTAATTTTCCCTATGGTTCTTGCACCCAGACCTGTCTGGGGTTAACTGTTTGTGGCTCTGGGGACAGCACAGCTTCCTGTGAGTGCCAGTGGCACCCAGGGCTGAGCATGTTGCAGGGTCATGGGATGTGTACCCGGTCCGGTATGAGAGTGCAGTTCCCTTCCGTGTTTTGTATATGTCTAGGGTGGTTACATATTCCTGTGCACCCTTCCCTTGTTTTCAGTTTGTTTGGATTTGAAAGCTTGCATTGTGTGGCTGTTTTAGGGTCTCAGGTATTGGAAAGGACCTTGACGTGGTACCTGAGCTTGTCCCATTTGGCCAGATGCGGTGACTAACCTTTCCATTTTTGCTTTTAAATCTTAGCTGAGAGCTTGTAAGTGAGTGCTGGGTTTTCTCTGTGGGTTGTATTAATTTGTTTTGTAATTTTCCCTATGGTTCTTGCACCCAGACCTGTCTGGGGTTAACTGCTTGTGGCTCTGGGGACAGCACAGCTTCCTGTGAGTGCTAGTGGCACCCAGGGCTGAGCATGTTGCAGGGTCATGGGATGTGTACCCGGTCCGGTATGAGAGTGCAGTTCCCTTCCATGTTTTGTATATGTCTAGGGTGGTTACATATTCCTGTGCACCCTTCCCTTGTTTTCAGTTTGTTTGGATTTGAAAGCTTGCATTGTGTGGCTGTTTTAGGGTCTCAGGTATTGGAAAGGACCTTGACGTGGTACCTGAGCTTGTCCCATTTGGCCAGATGCGGTGACTAACCTTTCCATTTTTGCTTTTAAATCTTAGCTGAGAGCTTGTAAGTGAGTGCTGGGTTTTCTCTGTGGGTTGTATTAATTTGTTTTGTAATTTTCCCTATGGTTCTTGCACCCAGACATGTCTGGGGTTAACTGCTTGTGGCTCTGGGGACAGCACAGCTTCCTGTGAGTGCCAGTGGCACCCAGGGCTGAGCATGTTGCAGGGTCATGGGATGTGTACCCGGTCCGGTATGAGAGTGCAGTTCCCTCCCGTGTTTTGTATATGTCTAGGGTGGTTACATATTCCTGTGCACCCTTCCCTTGTTTTCAGTTTGTTTGGATTTGAAAGCTTGCATTGTGTTGCTGTTTTAGGGTCTCAGGTATTGGAAAGGACCTTGACGTGGTACCTGAGCTTGTCCCATTTGACCAGATGCGGTGACTAACCTTTCCATTTTTGCTTTTAAATCTTAGCTGAGAGCTTGTAAGTGAGTGCTGGGTTTTCTCTGTGGGTTGTATTAATTTGTTTTGTAATTTTCCCTATGGTTCTTGCACCCAGACCTGTCTGGGGTTAACTGCTTGTGGCTCTGGGGACAGCACAGCTTCCTGTGAGTGCCAGTGGCACCCAGGGCTGAGCATGTTGCAGGGTCATGGGATGTGTACCTGGTCCGATATGAGAGTGCAGTTCCCTTCCGTGTTATATATATATATATATATATATATATATATATTGAGAGAGAGAGAGAGAGAGAGAGACCCTTTGTGTGACCATATGCCCTTTCCCCAACCTAATGGCATGGGATACCTTGATAGAACAAAGGGGGTTGCATATGAGTGACATCATCATTGAGGGATGGATGAAAACTTATATTAGACCCTACACACACACAAAAACTCTCTCTTGTCTTTTGGGATTGATAACAGCATGTGAATATCTCTCTGCTAAGAACCTCTATTACAGCACATCACACACTCTCACATAGAATGGGCATATGTATAAGTGTAATATTGATGTCTAATTCAGTGCTGTGTATTTATATGTGATCTGCATATGTGTAATTATATTTAATCTGCATATATTTTATTAATGTTTATTATTTATACATTTTTATTGAAGGTAAAGAAGTTTACAGGCATAAATTGCATGGTACAATAATCAACACAAATATTTATGGCATATCTGAAAGTATGTAAAGCACCAAAAGCAATAAAAAAGAATAATAATAATAAAAAAAAAAATGAACTTCCCCTTCATTTTTCTCCCCTCTTCATGTCATATTAGATCACTCTTGGATCCTAGATTCGTAAATAACGTTATTTAGGGGTTAAATAGATAATAATAACATAAATTGCACAGAAAAATGGCATCTCTAAAAATAAAAATGTTGAATAGGTTTTACATTTTAAAGATAGGAGATGCAAAGGTCCCAATCGGGTACCCACTCGTTAAATATAAGTATTAACACAAAAACAATTAAACATGAACCATAGTGTACAGAGAAGAGGCATGTTTACCCCTAACGGGTAGTAAAACTTAGGCAGCTTAGTCTGAAGAAGTTTAGGCAGTGGTTTAATACCGCTAGGGGCATTCGGATTTACTTTAATAACAACTCCTGTGGGGTAGTATACAACAATTTAAGGCCAAGAGAACGGTTTGGATAGTATTGCTCCATCACTAATGTGATCTATAGTTTATTTATTGGATGGGTGTTGCAAATATCTATGCTTTTGGGAACCTTCTGCAGTTTATTAGGGAAAGAAAATGTATTACTCTAGCGCTCTAATGGAGATAAGACCCTCACGCATATGGAGACAACAATATTTCATTTTTAGAGACCCTTGTTTTATCTTTATTATCCAGTATGTCTCTCTCAGGGCCCCCCCTAAACCCCACGGGAAACATATGGTTATATTTAAGGTCGCTATGAAAAAGTAGTGTCTACCAAGCGAGGTAAAGATAAAATTAAGACTGCAAAACGCTATTTAGTTCGTAAAGGCATAATGTAACAGGGATATAGGCTTGATTAACATATATTTTCCCAGACATAACATATGTAGACAGAAACAGTTCCTATAGCATTGTCACAACCCACGTAACCCCCCCCCCCCCGGTTCCGGCCGCGAACCGTGGAAAGTAGGCCATTTATGAAATATAACAGTAAAGGAACCCCTATATAGTATCAACATCTTGAGATATAAGAACAAGCACTTTGTAACTGAAAATAAAGGGTAACCAAACAACCCAAAATGCTTCCATGTCTCTCCCTCAGTGACTAGTAAACCTTATGTGCTAAGGAAAAACCCACACTGAGCTTCCGATTCCAAGTATAACCTGCAAAGGTGTGAATAGTGTCCCAGTGTACCATATGAGGCCACCACCGCTGTGCCAGTGCTGTCTAGGCAGTGATGTTAAAATTCTGGAACAACCTTCCTCCAACAGCTTGTCTAAACGGAGCATATCCACAAGATCCTGCCGGCATAATTGCACAGGTATATTTGTTTTATAAACGCCAGATAAACTGAGTCTCTTTTTGTTATTTAGATCAGCATGGATTTCCTCCCAAGGCTCCCCTCCTGGTGCAATATTAAATATGGTACCTTCAGGTAGCAATAAGTCCTGTGCTTTTGCCCCTACGAAATTAGGGCTCAGATCGGACTCTGACTGCTCCTTGGCCTTTATATTAGCAGCTTCCCCACAGATAAAGCCATCCGCCATCTTGATTCCTTCCAAGCGGCCAGATGATTGCGGTGTAAATGACGAGATCTCACATGGTGGCTCCACTGCGAGATTAACAAACTCTGGTAAGTCCGGTATTGTGACTGCTTCGCTAGTAACAGTGGACTGGTATAGCCTTTGCCGCTTTTGAAAAACTTGCATAAAAAAGTCCCATGGGGCTCTGGCAATCAGGCTCTGAAAACAGCGATCCAGCTTTTCCATGCTGCTGTCGCATCTAGCGTTCAGGTCCCTTTCCTGTTCGGCGTCCATTTTGCGTGGTAGCAATGAAGGAAGATTAGGTAATGCCTTCTTTAATTCAAACTTTGAAAAGTTGATATGGTTCAGCAAGGGAGTCTGTATATCGGGCTGATGTAGTGGATACCCAATTAGGACAAATACCTTGATTGTTCATGGGAGGTGGCATTGCCTATGTGTGAGCCGCCGCTCTAGGCCTCCTACGTCCAAAATGTGACTCAAACTTCACAAATACAGCGCAAATGTCTCTAATTTACAGGTGCCGTTATGTAGTCTGCCCTTATAGACAGATAGGTATAAGTTTGTGCTGTAAGATCTACCCTGATATCGGCGGATTTCAAGTGATCAGTGAGAGCACAGAGAAAGTGCGACCATACAAGATTGCGGTTCGGACACGCCCCCTTATTAATGTTTATATAGCCTCAATGTAATAAAAGTTTGCATTGCTTGAAGCATGAGGTGTAAGATATTTCCTTACAGCTAGTTTAATTAAGCTAGTGATTGGGTTCTAATATTTTATAGTGGGTATAATAATTCATAAGGGATTATTAAGAGGAATATTAGCATATCACTAAAGGTATAGCAAACAGACACTGATACGGCTAGATTATGAGTTTTGTGTTAGGCTTAAAAAGCTGCTTTTTTTTATGCCCGCTGGTATTACGAGTCTTGAAAGTACAGGCTCACCACTCACTTTTTTGGCCAGACTTGGAATTCCGCAAATCCACTTACGTAAATTCAACATATAAAAAAAGAACAGAAGCGCTAAAAAATCCTCTTATTAACATGAGAGTAAAGGAAATCAATATACTGTTAAAAATAATGATAGACACAAATAAATTGTAACAATCTTACTCAGAATTTTCCTTTTTAGTCCATATAATATATTGTGTCCAATATGGGGTTAATTTATCGATGTTCCCTTCAGCGTTTCATACAACACACTCAAATCCAGCAGCCTTAAAAAATGCAGCTCACAGGGGGTTGGCTGTTTGTTCCACAGCCGGCAAAAGTATCCAGTGTAGCAAGATCTGAAGCGCAAAAGAAAAGACCCGGGATAGTGTGAGATCCGATAACAATTTTATTAGACACGCTAAAATAGAACTACTCACAAGAGTTCCAATTACTCTCTTCCAACTCTTTTCTTCATTCACTTTCCACCCATGAGACCTCAGAAATGCCAGCACAATGTCCGTATGGGACCTTGCGATTTTAAAATTTGACGCCTGTATCAGAATGTCATCTAGGTAAGGGGCTACTGCTATACCCTGCGGCCTTAGGACCGCTAGGAGTGACCCTAGAACCTTTGTAAAGATTCTTGGTGCCGTAGCTAACCCAAAGGGAAGAGCCACAAACTGGTAATGCCTGTCTAGGAAGGTGAACCTGAGAAAACAATGATGATCTCTGTGTATTAGAATGTGAAGATAAGCATCCTTTAAGTCCACGGTAGTCATATATTGACCCTCCTGGATCATATGTAGGATGGTTCGAATAGTCTCCATTTTGAAGGATGGGACCCTGAGAAATTTGTTTAGGATCTTGAGATCTAAGATTGGTCTGAATGTTCCCTCTTTCTTGGGAACTACAAACAGATTTGAATAGAAGCCTTGCCCCTGTTCCTCCTTTGGAACTGGGTGGATCACTCCCATAACTAGGAGGTCTTGAACACAATGTAAAAATGTCTCTCTCTTTATCTGGTTTGCAGATAATTGTGAGAGATGAAATCTCCCTTTTGGGGAAGAAGCTTTGAACTCCAGAAGATATCCCTGGGACATAATTTCCAACGCCCTGGGATCCTGGACATATCGTGCCCAAGCCTGGGCAAAGAGAGAAAGTCTGCCCCCTACTAGATCCGTTTCCGGATCGGGGGCTGATCTTTCATGCTGTCTTAGAGGCAGCAGCAGGTTTTTTGGCCTGCTTTCCTTTGTTCCAAGCCTGGTTAGGTCTCCAGACCGGCTTGGACTGGGCAAAATTTCCCTCTTGTTTTGTATTAGAGGAAGTTGAAGCTGCGCCACTCTTCAAGTTTCGAAAGGAACGAAAATTAGTCTCTTTGGTCCTTAATTTTTTGGACCTATCCTGAGGAAGGGAGTGACCTTTTCCTCCAGTAATATCAGAAATGATCTCCTTCAGTCCAGGCCCGAATAGGGTCTGCCCCTTGAAGGGAATATTGAGAAGCTTAGACTTTGAAGTAACGTTAGCTGACCAGGATTTAAGCCATAGCACCCTACGCGCCTGAATAGCAAAACCTGAGTTTTTAGCCGTTAGCTTGGTTAAATGAACAACGGCGTCAGAAACAAATGAATTGGCTAGCTTAAGAGCTTTAAGCTTATCAAGGATATCATCCAATGGGGTTTCTACCTGTAGAGCCTCTTCTAGAGACTCAAACCAGAAGGCTGCAGCAACAGTGACAGGGGCAATGCATGCAAGGGGCTGGAGAATAAAACCTTGTTAAATAAAAATTTTCTTAAGGTAACCCTCTAATTTTTTGTCCATTGGATCTAGAAAAGCACAACTGTCCTCTACAGGGATAGTTGTATGCTTCGCTAGGGTAGAGACTGCTCCCTCCACCTTAGGGACCGTTTGCCACAAGTCCCGTGTAGCGGCATCTATAGGAAACATCTTTTTAAAAACAGGAGGGGGAGAGAAGGGTACACCTGGTCTATCCCATTCCTTATTAATAATTTCTGAAAACCTCTTAGGTATTGGAAACACATCAGTATAAACAGGCACTGCATAGTATTTATCCAATTTACACAATTTCTCTGGGACTACAATGGCGTCACAGTCATCCAGAGTTGCTAAAACCTCCCTGAGCAACATGCGGAAGTGTTCAAGCTTAAATTTAAATGTAGACATATCAGAATCAGGTTGAAGTGTCTTCCCTGAGTCAGAAAAATCACCCACAGATAGAAGCTCTCCTTCTTCGGCTTCTGCACATTGTGAGGGTATATCAGACATAGCTACTAAAGCGTCAGAGAGCTCTGTATTTGTTCTAGCCCCAGAGCTGTCCCGCTTTCCTTGTAACCCTGTCAGTTTGGACAATACTTCTGTAAGAGTATGATTCGTAACTGCTGCCATGTCTTGTAAAGTAAACGCAATGGGCGCGCTAGATGTACTTGGCGTCCCTTGAGCGGGAGTTATAGGCTCTGACACGTGGGGAGAGTTAGTCGGCATAACTTCCCCCTTGTCAATTTCCTCTGGTGATAAATCTTTTAAAGCCAGAATATGGTTTTTATAACTTATAGTAAGATCAGTACATTTGGTACACATTCTAAGAGGGGGTTCCACAATGGCTTCTAAACATAATGAACAAGGAGCTTCCTCTATGTCAGACATGTTTAACAGACTAGTAATGAGACCAGCAAGCTTGGAAAACACTTTAATTAATGTGAAAAAGCAGATTATAAAAAACGGTACTGTGCCTTTAAGGGAAAAAAACAAACACAAAAACTGTAAAACAGTGAAAAAAGCAGTTATCTTTATGAAATTTTTACAGTGTGTATAACAGACTAAAATAGCATTGCACCCACTTGCAAATGGATGATTAACCCCTCAGGCTCAAAAACGAAGCAAAAAAATGGTAAAAACCGTTATAACGGTCACAAGCAAACTGCCACATCTCTACTGTGGCTCCTACCTTCCCATAAAACAACTTTCTAGGCACAAAAACCCTTTATAGAGGTCCAATATGTCAGGGGACTCCTTCAGGGAAGCTGGATGTCTCAGAATGTAAAAACAACTGCGCAATTAGAGAGTAAAACTAGGCCCCTCCCACCATGCACTCAAAGTGAAAAGGGCCTTAAATAACTACTAATTGGAAATCTAGTCAGCCATGTGGGAAACTAGGCCCCAAATAAAGATTTATCACCATCAGTAAAAAAACGTTCTTTATATATATGCAAACGTTATACATACTAAGCCATAATAGAAAGTAATATGAATATTACCCTTTACTGCAAGCATGATGCCAGTCGTTTATTAAATCACGTCAATGAGGCTTACCTTAAATATATAAGGCACTGTCAGCATTTTCTAGTTCTTATCATCCTCTAGAAAAAAATATACTGAACATACCTCAGGGCAGTTAATTCTGCAGGCCGTTCCCCCAGCTGAAGTTTCTCCATACTCTTCAGTTATGTGTGAGAACAGCAGTGGACCTTAGTTACAACCTGCTAAGATCATCAAAAACCTCAGGCAAAACCCTTCTTCTAATTTCTGCCTGAGGTAAAAAACAGTACAACGCCGGTACCGTTTAAAAATAACAAACTTTTGATTGAAGATAAACTACACTAATTCACCACATCTCTCTTGATACTTCCCTTGTCAAGAGCTGCAAGAGAATGACTGGAGGTGGCAGTTAGGGGAGGAGCTATATCGACAGCTCTGCTGTGGGTGATCCTCTTGCAGCTTCCTGTTGGGAAGGAGAATATCCCATAAGTAATGGATGAATCCGTGGACTGGATACACCTTACAAGAGAAAAAAATGTAACCCCTAATCTGCCGAACAGGACATCGCCGCCACTATAATAAATATATTAACCCCTAAACCGCTGCACTCCCACCTCGCAAGCATTAGTTAAATATTATTAACCCCTAATCTGCCGTCCCTAACATCGACGACACCTACCTACATTTATTAACCCCTAATCTGCCGCCCTCAACGTCGCCACCACTATACTAAAGTTATTAACCCCTAAATCTAAGCCTAACCCTAACCCTAACCCACCCTAACTTAAATATAATTAAAAGAAATCTAAATAAAAATTCCTGTCATTAACTAAATAATTCCTATTTAAAACGAAATACTTACCTATAAAATAAACCCTAAGCTAGCTACAATATAACTAATAGTTACATTGCAGCTAGCTAACGGCTAGATTTAGAGTTTTGTCGGTAACGACCCACGTATCTAACGCTGGCTTTTTTCTGGCCGCACCTTTAAAATAACTCTGGTATTGAGAGTCCACAGAATGGCTGCGTTAGGCTCCAAAAAAGGAGCGTATAGCATATTTAACGCAACTTCAACTCTCGATACCAGAGTTGCTTACGGACGCGGCCAGCCTCAAAAACGTGCTCGTGCACGATTCCCCCATAGGAAACAATGGGGCTGTTTGAGCTGAAAAAAAACCTAACACCTGCAAAAAAGCTGCGTTCAGCTCCTAACGCAGCCCCATTGTTTCCTATGGGGAAACACTTCCTACGTCTGCACCTAACACTCTAACATGTACCCCGAGTCTAAACACCCCTAACCTTACACTTATTAACCCCTATTCTGCCGCCCCCGCTATCGCTGACCCCTGTATATTATTTTTAACCCCTAATCTGCCGCTCCGTAAACCGCCGCTACTTACATTATCCCTATGTACCCCTAATCTGCTTCCCCTAACACCGCCGACCCCTATATTATATTTATTAACCCCTAATCTGCCCCCCACAACGTCGCCTCCACCTGCCTACACTTATTAACCCCTAATCTGCCGAGCGGACCGCACCGCTATTATTATAAAGTTATTAACCCCTAATCCGCCTCACTAACCCTATAATAAATAGTATTAACCCCTAATCTGCCCTCCCTAACATCGCCAACACCTAACTTCAATTATTAACCCCTAATCTGCCGACTGGAGCTCACCGCTATTGTAATAAATGTATTAACCCCTAAAGCTAAGTCTAACCCTAACACTAACACCCCCCTAAATTAAATATAATTTTAATCTAACAAAATTAATTAACTCTTATTAAATAAATTATTCCTATTTAAAGCTAAATACTTACCTGTAAAATAAACCCTAATATAGCTACAATATAAATTATGATTATATTATAGCTATTTTAGGATTAATATTTATTTTACAGGTAACTTTGTATTTATTTTAACCAGGTACAATAGCTATTAAATAGTTAAGAACTATTTAATAGCTAAAATAATTAAAATAATTACAAATTTACCTGTAAAAATAAATCCTAACCTAAGTTACAATTAAACCTAACACTACACTATCAATAAATTAATTAAATAAAATACCTATAATTATCTACAATTAAACCTGTGTCAGCGATGTGGGGGGGCCTCGGTTTAGGGGTACATAGGTAGTTTATGGGTGTTAGTGTACTTTAGAGAACAGTAGTTAAGAGCTTTATGAACCGGCGTTAGCCCAGAAAGTTCTTAACTATTGACTTTTTTCTGCAGCTGGAGTTTTGGCGTTAGATTTCTAACGCTCACTTCAGACACGACTCTAAATACCAGAGTTAGAAAGATCCCATTGAAAAGATAGGATACGCAATTCACTTAAGGGGATCTGCGGTATGGAAAAGTCGCGGCTGAAAAGTGAGCGTTAGACCCTTTTTTGAATGACTCCAAATACCGACGGTAGCCTAAAACCAGCGTTAGGAGCCTCTAACGCTGGTTTTCACGGCTACCGCCAAACTCCAAATCTAGGCCTTAGGCTTTATTTTTATTTTATAGGCAAGTTTGTATTTATTTTATTTAACTAGGTAGAATAGTTATTAAATAGTTATTAGTTATTTAATTACTACCTAGCTAAAATATTTACAAATTGACCTGTAAAATAAAATACTAACACCTAACACTACACAATTAATACATTAATTCCCTAAATTAAATACAATTAAATAAAATTAGCTAAAGTACAAAAAAACACACTAAATTACAGAAAATAATAAACAAATTACAAGATTTTTAAACTAATTACACCTAATCTAATCCAACAAACAAAATAAAAAGCCCCCCAAAATAAAAAAAAGCCCTACCCTACACTAAATTACAAATAGCCCTTAAAAGGGCCTTTTGCGGGGCATTGCCCCAAAGTAATCAGCTCTTTTACCTGCAAAAAAAATTACAAATCCCCCCCAACATTAAAACCCACCACCCACACAACCAACCCTACTCTAAAACCCACCCAATACCCCCTTAAAAAACCTAACACTAACCCCTAGAAGATAACCTTACCGGGAGAAGTCTCTTCATCCAAGCCGGGCGAAGTGGTCCTCCAGACAGGCAGAAGTCTTCATCCAGATGGCATCTTCTATCTTTATCCATCGGGCGTGGAGCGGGTCCATCTTCAAGACATTCGACGCGGAGCATCCTCTTCATCCTACGGCTAACACTGAATGAAGGTTCCTTTAAATGACATCATCCAAGATGGTGTCCCTTCAATTCTGAGTGGCTGATAGAATTCTATCAGCCAATCGGAATTAAGGTAGAAAAAATCCTATTGGCTGATTCAATCAGCCAATAAGATTGAGCTGGCATTCTATTGGCTGATTGGAACAGCCAATAGAATGCCAGCTCAATCCTATTGGCTGATTGGATCAGCCAATAGGATGAACCTCAATCTTATTGGCGAATTGCATCAGCCAATAGGATTTTTTCTACCTTAATTCCGATTGGCTGATAGAATTCTATCAGCCAATCGGAATTGAAGGGACGCCATCTTGGATGATGTCATTTAAAGGAACATTCATTCAGTGTTAGCCGTCGGATGAAGAGGATGCTCCGCGTCGGATGTCTTGAAGATAGAGCCGCTCCGCGTCGGTTAATAACTTTATTATAGTGGCGGCAACGTTGGGGCGGCAGATTAGGGGTTAATAAATGTAGGTAGGTGGCGGCGATGTTAGGGCTGGCAGATTAGGGGCTAATAATATTTAACTAATGTTTGCGAGGCGGGAGTGCGGCGATTTAGGGGTTAATATGTTTATTATAGTGGCGGCGACGTTGGGGGCAGGAGATTAGGGGTTAATAAGTGTAGGTAGGTGTTGGCGACATTGGGGGCAGCGGGGTAGGGGTTAATAAATATAATGTAGGGTTCGGCGATGTTGGGGGCAGCAGATTAGGGGTTAATAAGTATAATGTAGGTTGTGGCAGTGTCCAGAGTGGCATATTAGGGGTTAATAATTATAATGTAGGTGTCAGCGATGTCGGGGGTGGCAGATTAGGGGTTAATAAGTGTAAGATTAGGGGTGTTTAGACTCGGGATCATGTTAGGGTGTTAGGTGTAGACATAAAATGTATTTCCTCATAGGAATCAATGGGGCTGCGTTAAGGAGTTTTACGCTGCTTTTTTTGCAGGTGTTAGACTTTTATCCAGCCATCTCTCCCCATTGATTCCTATGGGGAAATCGTGCACGAGCACATACAACCAGCTGACCGCTGACTTAAGCAGCGCTGGTATTGGAGTGCGGTAATGAGCAAAATTTTGCTCAACGCTCACTTCTTGTCTTTTAATGATGGATTTCTGAAAACTCGTAATACCAGCGCTGCAGGTAAGTGAGCGGTGAGGGAAAACTGCTTGTTAGCACTGCACAGCCTCTAACGCAAAACTCGTAATCAGGGCCATAGAGTCTTAGTTCATTCATTTATTTCAGAGGGGGACTTTAGAATCTGGGAGGGGGCATTTTGGAATTTTGCCCTGAGAGCCAGATTCTGGCAGGGCATTTGGGGTTAATAACTTTATTATAGTGTTGGCGATGTCGAAAAGCAGAATAGGAGTTAATAACTTTTATTAGTGTTGGCGATGTCGGGGGCGGCGGATAGGGGGTGTTTAGAGTTTGGGTTTATGTTAGGGTGTTATGTTTAAACTAAACTTTTTTTTCCCCATAGACATCTATGGGGTTGCATTACAGAGATTTTTCATTCCACACTTCAGGTGTTATTTTTTTTTGCTAACACTCTCTCCCCATTGATGTCTATGGGGGAAAGCGTGCACAAGCACTTCAAAGCAGCCCTTGGATTTTGTGAGGTATTGATCTTAATACCACCATATCAAAAAAGCAAAAGCAAAAAGGAGGCAAAAAAGCAAAAGGAGGCTTTTCAGTAACTTGTAATGGCAGCACTATGGAGTGTGAAATAATGCAACTTTTTGGCGTTAGTTTCGCACCCTGTTTAGTGCAAAACTTGTAA
The DNA here is from genome assembly GCF_027579735.1 of Bombina bombina. Classification (NCBI taxonomy): domain Eukaryota; kingdom Metazoa; phylum Chordata; class Amphibia; order Anura; family Bombinatoridae; genus Bombina; species Bombina bombina. The sequence continues at coordinate 766,136,757 of NC_069501.1, forward strand.
TCTAGGTGATACTTATTAAAATTTAGACAGTTGGGTTGTATAAAACCATATATAGGAGGTGGGCATATGTAGTTTAATATATTCAGCCCTGTAGTTCCTTACCTTTTCCTGGTTGCCACATTACATTTATAAGTGATAGCCCATCCTATTTTTTTATTATAATAATAAAACACAATAGATTTTTGCACACAACAACTATCCCCATTCTGATTAAAAAACTACTGCAGGGAAGATCCATTCATTTTGCCAATCCAATATGTTTAGTTTCCCCTCTAGGAAACAAGGATATCAAATTGTACATGCAAATGTTTGATGTGTTTACCATGTTCCAACAAACAGTACATTTTTAAACAAACTTATAAACATGCTTAAACTAAATGTCTGACATATTATGCAAAAATAATCATCACAAGAGTAATAATAGTGGAATGATACAGTAACAGATGGAGCACATAACATGCCAGACAATGATGTAAGCAGATAACACACCAACTAATTGTATTTGCCCCCATTAAATCAAAGCATTAGTGGCCCAGAGAGGAAACCAAATCTTCTGCTGTGATACAGAAAATAATTCAATCGATCTTTCACTGAGACACTTTCCCCAAAAGAAAATTAATTCATCTGCTTTACACACAAATTTGGTTAAGCTGCCTCATGCATAAGGATACTGCCTCTACAGAAATTGAATTAATCAAACCCAATACAAGGTAAATTCATCTGCTCCCTTCAAATCATTATATTCCTAAACATAACAAGAATTAATTAAATGGAATGATCCAGGTCCCAGTGTTTCACTATTCGGCTGATCAGCTTCATGCAGCAGTGTGAAGCTAGATGTAGCCTAGAGGGCATAAAAACTGAGGATTACTCATGCAATCAGTATAAAGTCCTTCTATTTAAAATGTTTTTCTGCTTTAGTTTATTGTAATTTTGTTGCATGAAAACTTTATATTGCTCATCACTGATGTTGTCTGTATAAAAAGAATATATGAAGAAGAATGCTATTTTTTTCCCTTTATTTTTTTAAATTATACATGGCATAATCTTTAAAAAGAATAAATCTGTATAAAAGCTTTATACGTTACTGTCTACTATTCACTTGTTGATTTTGTTTTTAGTTTATATAAGCCTCTCCTGAGAAAATTCCCAACCTATTAATATTTTAATAGAACAAGTGAATACTATTACTAAATATAATAAAACAAAATATACTCAGAACTGAACTCTGTATAAGCTACGCATTTAGAATACTTTCTGTCAACAACAATTATTTATATCATATTATTAACCCTGTAATACAGTCTCCTAACTGACATTTCAAATGTTATATAACTCTACAATTTTCCTTAATTACCGGGTCAAGTTAATTATTTCCCTTAAAATTCATTTTACAAAACATATTTTCTTATAATTATCAGTTACAAGTACACATGGTTATTATTTCATGAAAAGACTCCTGAACAAAAGTTTTCATTATAACCCTTCTTGTTGCTCCTTTTTCTTGGTTTTAAGTGCCCTGAACGAAAATATAATGGCTAAGTTTTTGTTCTCCAATAAGTATGTTTGCTTTTCATATGTTTATTCAGTTAATGTTTATTCCCTAAAAACTCATGTTAAATGTCTTTTAAATTAGTTTATATTTCATTTGAGTTTGAATTCTGTACTAAATCATTTTTACAATTCTGGTGAAATTAGTAGTCAAATTAGTTCACACAAATCATGCAAAATGTAAGCAGCTATTTTACCATTTTATGCAAATAAATCATTATCACCCTTTATTAAAATCCATCATATTTAGGGCTATATTAAATGTAGGTAAATATTTCTGATGTTGGTGCTTTCACAAGATTCTAACGTATAATCACTTTCTAAACAAAATGTGAGATGTCACTTCCCTATAATCAAATATAATTCCCAGTTACACAGTGACAAGCCTGATAAGCTGTTAAGGCCTAAGAGACCCCTACAAAAATATAGTCAACTATTAAATAAATTTAAGACCACCTAAGTTTATTAATAGGCATGGGAAAAATTTTGGATGCATTTGTTTGCTACATTATTGCCAAATATGGTCTTAGGCAGCAGCATTTAGCATTTAGCTATTTTTGGCACTGGCTATATCAATGTTCTGGTGAACTGCTGGTGCAGATTAGGCCGCTAGCAGGGGGTGTCAATCAACCCATTCGTATTCGATCGGGTTGATTTCTGTCAATTTCTCTCCGCCGCCTCAGAGCAGGCGGACAGGTTATGGAGGCTTGATAAATATGCCCCAAAGACTGCAAGGGAACTTACAGAGATCCTAAGAATTAATTAAGCTTACATTGCAGAATGAAACATGCCAGACAGTCAATTATGCACACTCATTCCATATTTTCAGTTTTGCTTTATTCTGTCAAAGTTCTCTGGTCTATAATTAAATGGCTAAATGCTTGTTCTCACACCCCTTTGAAATCTATTGCTCTACTTATGTTATCTTTCACTTTGATGTTCATCCCTTGCTGACCCACTTTGCTAATCACAACACTGGGTTAGATATTAATCAAGCCATTTAAATGGGGCCACTATTAAAATTGTTCCAACATCACTTTATTTGTTGCAGCTCCATTTATATAGATCTATTACAAAGAAATCTATATTATATGCGGATAGTTTGCTTATTACTATCAGAAATCCAGCCAACACCTTTTCACCCCTTACGTGATTCTGCTCAACAGCTATCTACAATCCCATGACCTGACCTTCCTCTGAACACTAAACCCACTGAGAAGTACAAAATAATACAAACCCTAAAATTTCCTACATTAAAGAAACAGTAAAGTTAAAATGAAATTATCGTGATTTAAATACAACATATTCTTTTAAACATACTCTTCAACAATGGGTACTAAGAGAACAAATCAAATTTGATTATAGAAGTAAATTGGAAGGTATTTAAAAGTGCATGTTCTATCTAAAACAAGAAAAATTTATTTTGATGTTATCGTCACTATAAAGCACTGGTTTTCAAACCTGTCCTCAGGCCTCCCCAACAGGCCAGGTTTTCAGGTTTACCTTGGATAAGAGCAGGTAAAATAGCCATAATCAGCTGATTGTTTCACCTCCAGATCAGATATCCTCGAAATGTGGCCTGTTAGGGAGGCCTGAAAACAGGTTTGAAAACTAGTGCTATAAATTAATGGAAAAGTGGAATATTTCAAAACCAGTCTATAAAATCATAATAGTGAGATTGCTTTTCATTTTTTTTAAATATATTAGATTATAAATATATTATTAATAAATTCTTATCTGCCTTAAAACTACCTTCTGTACCATTCTTATTTTTTTTTTTTTGCAGTGTATAGGGCAAATCCAATATGCATGCCCGGCATCAGGTAAAAATAGGAAAATGGGAAGAGACTTCCGGTGGGTGGGCCTAGAGCAAGCAGGGCGAGTTGAGTGCTCTATACGGCTCTGTGTCCTTACTCCCTAGGATATGGACTAATTGCTGCCCAAGTGGAAAATCCCTTGACGGGACGCGTGTCTGGGCTAATATACCATGGGAGAAGGGGAGAGAAAGAACCCTCCCTCACCGAAAGCCATTATACGTAGGTTAAGCGTGGAAGCGGATGCTTTAAAGTATAGAAAAAAGCCATAACAGATGCTGAATACTTGGAGCCACTGGAAGAAGAGCAAGCACCTACCTACAGACCGTTGGTCTGCCTGGTTATGAGATACTCATGGTGAGACAGAACGGGAAACATAAAGACCAGAACCGGGTGAGAAGTGTCAGTTACATCACCGTGGAAACTGGAGGGGAGTCGAGCTGTAAAAATTACAAGTGAGATCTATGCTGCAAAGGCTGTGACAAAGGAGTTGTGGAGGAGGAGTCACTTACTGGTGAGAGGTGAAGTTCCCCCTTCGGCAGAGTACAGCTGTAAAAAAAAACATCTACCGCCCAGATTATGGCACTCCCTGTTACTTTGGCGCTCACCTCTACATCCGTCGACAGCTACCTGGTAGCATTCAGGGTTGGGAACCTCCACTTCCGGTTCATTGGAGCTGCTTGCTGGCTGTGTCTACATGCTTCTTTCTTGTCTGTGGGAGGAGGTGTTGTAGCGGTGGAGAGACAAATGAATATGTGAGGAGCCACTGAGAGGCGGTTGGCGACTGGAATCGGACCGGAGGTATCAGAGGTATCAGACCGATCTCTGTGTGGGACTTTGAACGGAGGTCAGTGGTGAGGCGGCGTGGTGGGACAGGTCGGGGTACCTGCAGTATAGTGTCGAGTGAATATTCAAGAAGGGGGAAGAGAAGGCATCTGAGAAGGAAGGATAAGACAAGAGAGGGTTTTTGAATGGCAAGGGAAGACAACCATTGCATTATACTTATGGTTTTTTGAATTTGCCGCCGCTATATTCATACTCTCTTCCCCTTTTTGAATGTTAGAGAGGGAGAGAGTGAATTAATTTCATGGAGGGTATTCTAAGGGTGCAATAAAACTCTTGTCATTTTGTTCTAAAAACCCTGACTTTGGTTTAAAGGGGAATAAAACAAGGCTAAGAATACCCCACCTGCTTAATATTGAAAGTTGTTAAGAACAAGACTTACTGGCTAATAGGACTCTCAGAGACTATTATAATAAGAAGATCTGAGAGGACTTTTCTTTTTTGTGTTTAAAAAATCTCAGCTAGCTGGGCCGACTAGAAAATAGAGTAGAGAGTCGATGGTTCATTTTACATAAGGAAAAAAATGAAGCAAGCATAAATAGAGATTATAATAAGAAGGAAAAATACAAGGAAAAGCTGTTAATTTAGCCTGTTTTAATATCCTTTTTTTCAAAAAGTGATAGGAGACAGAGAGGTTCCCCTGAAGTATTAAATGAATCCTTAGTCTCTACTTTCAATAACAAAGACGCACATCAGATAGTACAACAGATAAGTTCATTATTTCTCCCCAAAATTGAGAACTTACAAAAGGGTCTAGATAATATCTCTGGGGAGATAAAGCAGATCTCAGCCAGATTTATAGAATTGAAAGGAAGAGTGTCTGACCTTGAAGACACCTCTACAAATTATTCTAATGCAATCGAAAACCTCTCTAGGCAAAATCAGGTTCTCCATCATCGCCTTGAAGACCTGGAGAACAGGTCAAGGCAAAATAATATTCGCCTAACAGGGGTTCCTGAATCTGTTAAGTCAACAGACTTAATACACTTTGTTGAAAATACACTTGCAAATCTTTTAAAAATGTCGGTAGGCACACTCAAAGGTAGTGTAGAACGGGCTCATTGGATTGGTCCAGAGTATTATGAAAGGAACATACGTACACAACCTAGACAGATCATGGTTAAATTTCTACATTGTCAAACAAAAATTGCTGTACTACAAGCATATAGAAAGAACTCACCTCTTATATTTGAGAGATCCAAAGTACTGATGTATCAGGATTATTCAATGGAACTATCAAAAAAACGAAAAGAATTCTCACCTATGTACCACCTTGAACAAAGATGGAATAAAAGCATTTTTGTTATACCCGGCTAAATTAAAAATCTTGACCTCAGATGGGCCAAAATTTTTTGAATCTCCCCGCGAGGCTAAAGAATTCCTAGATCATAGTCCAAAAGCCATTTTTTAGATAATAGTTTTTCTTTTTTCTTTAGGTTAGGAATTTTTTGATTCTACTGAACAATTAAATATGAATCTAGATATAAATATGGCAATAGGGCCTATTTGGTTAGGCTGGATAATATTCTTTTTTTTATTTGGTTTGGATAATATTTTTTCACTTTTAAAAAGGAAAGCAAAAGGAAGAGAGAGGAAAAGAAAGGCTTAATGATAAAATTATATATGATGTTTTTTTCTTTTTTTTTGTTATTGTTTATACAAGAATTCTGAATTGGTCAAAAGTTAATACATTTGTGTCTATCAGTTCTACTGTTAAAAATAAGAAAACAATTTGTATAATTTGCTGTGGTTCGTCATGTGAATTTGGGTACCTTAATATTTTTTTTTTATTTTTCTGTGCTTAAAACATGAATGTTTTGAATTTACACTGAAGATGTGTGGTTTTTCTTTTTTCTTTTTTTATGGGCACAAAACCTGAATACCACAAATTTTGCACGCAAGGTGTTTTTGTTCCTACATTGTTTCCCTGCTCACAAGATAAGTATCTCTATAGTTCACATATTTTTTAACACTCAATTCTCCACTAATTGTGGGGTCTTTTTTTTTTTTTTCGTGCACAAAACCTGAATACCACAAATTTTGCACTCCAGGTGTTTTTGTTCTTACGTTGTTTCCCTGCCCACAAGATAAGTATATCTATAGTTCACATATTTTTTTTACACTGAACTCTCCACTAATTGTGGGGTTGTGTTTTTTTTTTGTTTGTTTTTTTGTGCACAAACCCTGAATACCACAAATTTTGCACTCCAGGTGTTTTTGTTCTTACGTTGTTTCCCTGCCCACAAGATAAGTATATCTATAGTTCACATATTTTTTTTAACACTCAACTCTCCACTAATTGTGGGATCGTGTTTTTTTTTGTTTTGTTTTTTGTGCACAAACCCTGAATACCACAAATTTTGCACTCAAGGGCCTAGATTTGGAGTTCGGCGGTAGCCGTCAAAACCAGCGTTAGAGGCTCCTAACGCTGGTTTTGGCCGCCCGCTGGTATTTGGAGTCAGTGATTAAAGGGTCTAACGCTCACTTTTCAGCCGCGACTTTTCCATACCGCAGATCCCCCTACGCCATTTGCGTATCCTATCTTTTCAATGGGATCTTTCTAACGCCGGTATTTAGAGTCGTTTCTGAAGTGAGCGTTAGAGCTCTAACGACAAAATTCCAGCCGCCTGAAAATAGCAGGAGTTAAGAGCTTTCTGGCTAACGCCGGTTCATAAAGCTCTTAACTACTGTACCCTAAAGTACACTAACACCCATAAACTACCTATGTACCCCTAAACCGAGCTCCCCCCACATCGCCGCCACTCGATTCAAATTTTTAACCCCTAATCTGCCGACCGCCACCTACGTTATACTTATGTACCCCTAATCTGCTGCCCCTAACCCCGCCGACCCCTGTATTACATTTATTAACCCCTAACCTGCCCCCCACAACGTCGCCGCCAGCTACTTAAAATAATTAACCCCTAATCTTCCGACCGCAAAGCGCCGCCACCTACGTTATCCCTATGTACCCCTAATCTGCTACCCCTAACACCGCCGACCCCTATATTATATTTATTAACCCCTAATCTGCCCCCCTCAACGTCGCCGAAACCTGCCTACACTTATTAACCCCTAATCTGCCGAGCGGACCTGAGCGCTACTATAATAAAGTTATTAACCCCTAACCCGCCTCACTAACCCTATCATAAATAGTATTAACCCCTAATCTGCCCTCCCTAACATTGCCGACACCTACCTTCAATTATTAACCCCTAATCTGACGACCGGAGCTCACCGATATTCTAATAAATTGATTAACCCCTAAAGCTACGTCTAACCCTAACACTAACACCCCCCTAACTTAAATATAATTTACATCTAACGAAATTAATTAACTCTTATTAAATAAATTATTCCTATTTAAAGCTAAATACTTACCTGTAAAATAAATACTAATATAGCTACAATATAAATTATAATTATATTATAGCTATTTTAGGATTTATATTTATTTTACAGGTAACTTTGTAATTATTTTAACTAGGTACAATAGCTATTAAATAGTTAAGAACTATTTAATAGCTACCTAGTTAAAATAATAACAAATTTACCTGTAAAATAAATCCTAACCTAAGATATAATTAAACCTAACACTACCCTATCAATAAAATAATTAAATAAACTACCTACAATTACCTACAATTAACCTAACACTACAGGTAGCTATTAAATAGTTCTTAACTATTTAATAGCTATTGTACCTAGTTAAAATAATTACAAAGTTGCTGTAAAATAAATATTAATCCTAAAATAGCTACAATGTAATTATAATTTATATTGTAGCTATATTAGGATTTATTTTACAGGTAAGTATTTAGTTTTAAATAGGAATCATTTATTTAATAAGAGTTAATTAATTTCGTTAGATGTAAATTATATTTAAGTTATGGGGGTGTTAGTGTTAGGGTTAGACTTAGCTTTAGGGGTTAATACATTTATTAGAATAGCGGTGAGCTCCGCTCGGAAGATTAGGGGTTAATAATTGAAGGTAGGTGTCGGCGATGTTAGGGAGGGCAGATTAGGGGTTAATACTATTTATGATAGGGTTAGTGAGGCGGATTAGGGGTTAATAACTTTATTATAGTAGCGCTCAGGTCCGCTCGGCAGATTAGGGGTTAATAAGTGTAGTCAGGTGTCGGCGACGTTGTGGGGGGCAGATTAGGGGTTAATAAATATAATCTAGGGGTCGGCGATGTTAGGGCAGCAGATTAGGGGTACATAGGGATAACGTAGGTTGCGGCGGTTTACGGAGCGGCAGATTAGGGGTTAAAAAAAATATGCAGGTGTCAGCGATAGCGGGGGCGGCAGATTAGGGGTTAATAAGTGTAAGGCTAGGGGTGTTTAGACTCGGGGTACATGTTAGAGTGTTAGGTGCAGACGTAGGAAGTGTTTCCCCATAGGAAACAATGGGGCTGCGTTAGGAGCTGAACGCTGCTTTTTTGCAGGTGTTAGGTTTTTTTTTCAGCTCAAACAGTCCCATTGTTTCCTATGGGGATATCGTGCACGAGCACGTTTTTGAGGCTGGCCGCGTCCGTAAGCACCGCTGGTATCGAGAGTTGCATTTGCGGTAAAAATGCTCTACGCTCCTTTTTTGGAGCCTAACGCAGCATTTGTTTGAACTCTCGATACCAGAGTTAATTTTATGGTGCGGCCAGAAAAAAGCCCGCGGAGCGTTAACAGCCCTTTTACCGCCAAACTCCAAATCTAGGCCAAGGTGTTTTTGTTCCTACGTTGTTTCCCTATTCACAAGATAAGTATCTCTATAGTTCACATATTATTACTCAATTCTCCACTAATTGTGGGGTGTTTTTTTTTTTTGTGTCTAACTGGCACCAAATCTGAAACATTACAAATTGTATACATTCAAATATATATACACTCACGGTTTGTATTTAAATTCAAAGCTCTCACTTTTGGTGTATTTATTTATTTCTCCTCTTTTCCTCTCCCTCACCCCCTTCTCTTTTTCCTCCAAGATCCCTTCCCCATTTCATAGGTTCATAGAAGGTTTTTTTAAATATGGAGATCTTTTAAGATAGGGGATGACTCTTAAGTTGGTATCCTGGAATGTGGCGGGTATTAACTCCCCCATTAAAAGACAAATGATACTTTCTCATTTACAGAGGCTCAATACAGATCTACAGGAGATGCACTTATCGGATAAAGAACATGATAAATTATGTAAAAAATGGGTAGGCTCTGTAGTTTACGTATCTTATACAAATGCAAGTAGAGGTATAATAATACTCTTTGGTAAAAGGCTCCAGCTTGAGATTGTCAAAACTATTAAAGATCCAGAGGGTAGGTATTTGATATTGCAGATCAATATGAAGGGGAGGACGTGGGTGCTGTGTAACATATATGCACCTAACAAAAAATACAGGTTTTTGGACTGGTCTTTTCCAGGCTCTAGCGCCTTTTCAAATTATGGATGTAGTTGTGGGGGGTGACTTCAATTTTGCCCCAAACCCCATGTGTGACAGATATCGAATCCCAGGGGGTGCACAGAAGCCTATTTTTAAAAATAATGGGAAATTTGATAGGGGAATTGTTAGAAAATTCAAGGACACGCTTCAACTAGTAGATATCTGGAGACTCTGTAACCCAGATGGCAAAGACTATACCTGTGCCTCTAGAGCGTTCCCAGTCCTTTCTAGGATAGACCTATTCTTAATATCAAATTCTCTAGTTCCTAAGGTAACTAAGGATAAAATCCATAATGTAATTATTTCAGATCATGCTCCAATTGAAATATCTCTATTTGAAGGTTCTCAGTGTAGCAATAGGAATACAATGCATTTTTCATATTATTTATATACGTCCGAAAACTTTAAAAAATATTTGATACAATCATGGAACAATTACTGTAAGATAATATAAATCATCTTAGAGACCCAGGAATATTCTGGGGAGCGCCTAAGACGGTATTAGCAGGTAATATAATAGCCTACTATGCTAATTTGCATAAAAAGGCGTGGTTGAAACTTCAACAACTTCAGGAAAAAGTTATTACAGATTACCACTCTTACTGTACAAGGTCCACAGCTACAACTCGAGAAATATATCATGCAAGTAAGGAAGAATTAGATGTCCATCTTAAACAGCAAGCAGTAAGTACCTTATTAAAAACAGATAGTCAATACTATAGATTCGGAAATAGGTCAGGGAAATTCCTTGCGTCTCTGACCAAAAAACGGACAACAGGGAAAAATATAGCGGCTATTAGATAAAAAAATACTATAATTAAATCACCAGATACTATTGCATCTGCATTTGCAGAATATTATACAGAGCTATATTCTAAACAATCAGAATCACCAACATCATCTCTCCAAGAATTTTGGGCAAATGTAACATTACCCCAAGTCACTCAAGAGCAATTGGAAATCTTAAACACCCCTATTTCAAAGGAGGAAATTGAGAAGATTATTACTACATTACCAAATAGCAAAGCAGCGGGTCCCGATGGGCTCCCTACTGAATTTTATAAATTACTCAAAGGACAGGTTTCACCGGTACTTTCTAGCTTATATCAAAGACTTTCAATTGAAGTTATGTATCCAGAACAAAATTTTACTAATGCTTTCATCTCTTTAATTCCAAAAATAGGGAAAGACCAGGTTTTGCCGGAGTCGTTACTCAACTCGGATTATAAAATATTTATGAAAATCTTGGCAGAACGTTTAAAAATAATATTACCTAGCCTTATTCATACTGACCAAACTGGTTTAATGAAGGGCAGGACTTCAGTGACAAATTTAAAGAGAGTGCTACATGCAATTTCCCACTTCTGGCTACGTTCAAGGGAGAATAGGGGAGGGGCTCTATCGGAGGCCTTCCTGCTGTCCTTGGACGCAGAGAAGGCCTTCGATAGAGTTGAATGGGACTATTTGTTCACTACACTACAAAGCTATGGAATTAATGGCAGTTTCTTGGCATCGATCTGCAATGTTTACCATAAACCTATTGCTCATATCTTGGTTAATGGGGTTTTTCCCCCCACAATATCTCTTCATAGAGGAACAAGACAAGGCTGTACACTCTTGCCACTTCTTTTTAATTTCGCTTTGGAGCTCTTGCTATAAAACTGCGTGCTATTTTCCCAGGTCTAAATATCAATGGGGAGGCAATACATCTAGCATATTCCTAAAATTTTACAATCAATATCAGACTTCAGGAGCCTATCGGGCTACAGAATCAATATGGCTAAGTCAGAGATTTTATGGTTGCATAAAACTAATAACAACACTTTTAAATATTGTTTTAAAGAAGTTACCTCTTCATTCACTTACCTGGGTATCAGAATATCAAATAATCCTAATTTAATATACAAATTAAATATTGCAAGACAATGCCTGGAAATAACCTCACTATTGGAACATTGGAAGAATCTTCCCCTTATACTAGCAGGTAAGGTGGCCTTGATAAAAATGGTGGTCCTCCCCAAACTTTTGTATCCTCTACTTATGCTTCCCTGCCTTATTATTAAAAGAGATTTAAACCTCTTAAATAAAGCAATAGCAATGTTTCTTTGGAAAGGAAAGAAACCCCGAATTGCTCTTAGGAAATTATATGCATGTTATTCAAGGGGAGGCTTAGGATTACCCAATTTTAAAATCTACAATTGGGCGGCTCTGGCGCGAATAGTCATAGACTGGCAATTAAATACATATCATTTTTGCAAAAAAATCCTGGAAGAAGCAACTTTGGGAGAATGGAATCTTTCGTCTTTGCCTTTTATCTCTTTTAAAGATCTTCCAAAATAGGTACTTTCGCATATACTCTATGGGGATTCTCTCCTAGCTTGGCACTTAATTCATAAATTTACAAAACGTCCTGTAATGTCTCCCAGATCCATTCCTTTTTTAAATAATATTTATTTTCCAGGGGGTAAAGATTCAAAAGTTTTCGGATATGGGAAACTAAAGGGTTAAAGACAATAGGAGACATGGTGGACCCCTTAAGTAAAAATATTCATCCATTTCACTCACTCACTACAAAGCAGATTTTATATCATTCCCAAACATGCAGTTCTTTGCTTTTTTACAAGCACGACATTATGTCTCTAGCATGATAGAGAAAGATGTTCAGTTCTGGGATCCACTGTTTTTTGACCTACCTCAAAAGTCTTTTTTAGCGGGCTCTTTCTCCCTATCAGGAATATATCAAACCATGAATTGTAAGGGAGAACTGGCAGTTATGGATGAAATAGTGAACAGATGGGGTGCAGACATCGGGGAGGATCTAGGACCCGCCTGGATTACAGACAGTCTGAATATGGTGAGGAAATCAACTCTGTCTATGACTCTTAGAGAATCACAGATAAGAATGTTGAATCGTGACTATATAACACCGCGTAGACTATCAAAGTGGAACCCAAACTGCATAAATGCATGCATAAAATGTGGCCTTGGAAATGCAAATTTTATACATCATTTTCTAACCTGTCCAAAGATAAATTGCTTCTGGCAAAAAATTTGGTATTGGACTAAGCAATGTTTTAAAATCGATCTTGGATTAGAGATCCCACAGATATGTTTCTTACGATGGGGCAGAGTGAAAGTTGAAAATCAATCTCTTTTGATAATGATTATATTACAAGCTCACAAATGTATTCTGGACTTATGGACGGTTAAGGCTGCTCCCACCATCCCACAATTAAAAAACAGATTAATAAAACAGTTATTTATTGAACAGTATGATGCCAAATCAGATATTACAAACAGATTAGAGGGCTTTTTTAAGAAATGGAAACCTTATATAGAAATCTTAGAGATCTCAGTACAAAAACAAATTCTAAAACCATTTGCTCAGACTGAATTAATATTAGTATCTAGACTGAGGGGAGAGTGGAGACATTTAGAGGATCTTTAGTAATGGTGTTGGGATCACGTTCATGTTCATGAAGGTGGAGTGAGGGGGTTTAAGATATTTATTTGGTTATGTTCCTTTTTTTTTTTTTTTTTTTTTCTCCTTCCCCGGTTTTTAAGAGATAATGCTGATAGATAACTAGTCTCATATTCAATATGATAAGATAAGCACTAATTATTGTAGAAACATTTTATGAAGTTTGAAGACAAAGCATTCTCTCTATTCTAATATGATAAGATAAACTAAGGGTGTTGGCTAGAATCAGCAATAGTACATTATTCATGAAGATAAAATGACCTAGCTGTTGTTGTTTTTTTTTTATATTAGAGTTCAAGTATATTTTCTTTTTTGTCTCTCTTTTTTTTGTTTTTTTTGGATATGTTATGTACTCTCAGTGTCTGATAAGGAATGTATATTCTTCTCCTTTCATGTATGCGCAATATGATTTATCTTTAATAAAAAAATTTTTTTTTAAAAAAAATAGGAAAATGGACAGTTTCTCCACATTGTAACTGCAATGTCTGTCTTCAATGATTTCTAATGGGCCATGCGGCACAGCTTCAGATTTGCTACAAATTAAAAAAAAATATTTTTTTTTTTTGAAGGGGCAGGTTGCAGAGGCAAATAAAAGTAGCAATTTATTTATTTGCTAATTGCAGATATAAAAAATTCTTCATTTGATTATCTTTGCCATCACATTAAATCTATTAAAGATCAGAATCTGGACTTAAACACACACACACACACTATATATATATATATATATATATATATATATATATATATATATATATATATATATATATATATATATATATATATATATATATATATATATAAAGATAATCCAAGACTATGTTCAGATGATCCCTGTTTCTGTTACAAGGAAAGGTTTTTGTTTTTTTGTGTGTGTTTTTTGGTGGTTGGATTTGGGGCCCAATGATCTAAAGGTCTCTGGGCTGGCGATATAATTAAAGAATGCTCACCAGTACTTCTATTTCCCTGGTGGAATGATCTAAAGCAACTTTTTACCCTGAGAACAGGGTGTCTCACTAATGGGAGTATACTACATTTGCATATGGGGAGATGCATACATTACAAAAGTGTAAAATTTGTATTTTAAAAATCTTACAAAATGATTAATTGAACAATTCCCACAAACATATGCCAGAAAAAATTGTATTGTTAAAATTGTTCACCGAAAATCGTATTTTATCAAAAATGTAAAATTTGTATGTATATTACACAGGAATAAATCATATTAAATATGCACATAGAAAATTGTAATTTAAATACACTGTAAAATAAAAAGCAAGAAATCTGTACTTAAAAGTACAAAATTCAAAGTGTTATTGTTATTTTTTAATAAAATGGGCTGTATATGGGCGTAAATGAAAGTTTCAACCCAAATCCCAGCATAATTCTATAAACATTTTCACACTACAGATCACAATCAGGTAGATTACGAGTTGTGAGTTCATCTTTTAACGCTGAAAAAATTGTTATTTCAGGATTTAAACAGCATCGCAGCCATTACAAGTCTTGTCTGTATAGCTGTAACACAAGCATTTTAGCTTGTAACGCAACATCAGTCCCGCACTCGTAAAAATGACATTTTTTATGGGACTTCCATAGAGCTTCCATTACGAGTTTTGCGGTGAGGCTAAAAAGCTTGCGTTGCACCCTATAACGACAAGTTCCGTTTCGCAATCTGAGAGCAGAAGTTATGAGTTTTACGGTACAAAACTGTTACATAAAACTTATAACTAAACTGTCACAAAGTACACTAAACACCCATGACCGGGTCCATCCTGAAGACATACAGCGCAGAGCATCCTCTTCATACGGCCGCCGCCGCATACTGAATCTTCAAAGCAAGGTATGCAATTCCTACCGCTAGCAAATATTTTTTCTTTCAACTTGTAATACAAGCAAATTCTGAGAATCGCAAAAACCATATCGCTAGCTGTGTTTTTGCTGATGGTAAATTTAGATTTACCACACGACTTGTAATTTGGCCCTAATTATTCTAAAAGGAAAACCTATGCATACGAAAATTACAGCAAATTTAAGGTACAGTGCACTGAAAACAGATTAATTTGATTCATTTTAAGTGTAATATTCAAGTTTTAAAAGACGCTGGTTTCCCCCATTGTACTTCAGCCCCCTGGGAACTTTTGCCTAACAGAGAGCTCTCGTTATTTGTATGGGAGACATTTTGCCAATCGCCGGTATGGCCCCCTTTTTTTAAAGAATTGCATGAGGGCTGCCCCTACTAGTGTTGGCATGGAAAACGTCTAGACTTGCAAACTTTATAGAATTGCCCCCTTAGTGTTTAGAGGGGAGTACTTAGGAGTTAGCAGTTTTGAAGAGTTTCCAATGGAGGGGTCATTTAGTGGCTTGTATAAGTGTTTGGGGTTTCCAAGTGGTTGAATAATGTAGATATGTTTTTGAAGGTAATGGGGGTAGGTGGATCAAAATAAATGGTGGATATCTCCAGAACAGAGGTCTGTAGCCAAAGGATGTAGAAGAAGAACTCTTTTTCTGCTTTGCACTTTCCAGGACAAAAAGGTATCTTAGACCAATAAAACAGATGTGTAATGTAAATGTATAGCACTATTAAATGTTATTAATGCTTTATCCATCAACAGGACTTTTATGAAAGCCATGGAGCCACTATACTTCCTTAACTTCATTCACAACAAATAAATAAATAAAGGCAGTTAGTTAAAAATAAACAAATATCAGTACACATTAAAGCATTTGTTATTAAAATAGTATTACTGTACATCAATTAAAAACATACGGCTAGTTTACGAGTTTTGCGTTATGAGTGAAAAAGCAGCGTTATGGCTCTTTTTCACTACCGCTGGTATTACGAGTCTTGCAGGTATATCTGTACTGCACACATTTTTGGCCGTAATGCAATGTAACTACTGCAGCTTTCAAAAAGTCATTTTTCAATGGGACTCCCATAGCACCGGTATAACCAGTTTGCCTGTCTGGCCAAAATGTGAGCAGTACAGCATACACTAACACCAATAAACTACCAATTAACCCCTAAACCGAAGCCCTCCCGCATCGCAAACACTAAAATAAAATTATTGACCCCTAATCTGCCGCTCCCAACATCGCTGCCACTATAAAAAACATATAAACCCCTAAACTGCCACACTCCCGCATAGCAAACACTAGTTGAATATTGTTAACCCCTAATCTGCTGTCCCTAACATCGCCACAACCTACATTACTGTTATTAACCCCTAATCTGCTGCCCTCATAATCGCCACCACTATACTAAAGTTATGAACCCCTAAACCTAGCCCTAAGTCTAACCCTAACCAAAAACCTAAGCTAGCTACACTATAACTAATAGTTACATTGTATCTAGCTTAGGGTTTATTTTTATTTTACAGGCAAGTTTGTATTTATTTTAACTAGGTAGAATAGTTAGTAAATAGTTATTAACTATTTAATAACTACCTAGATAAAATAAATACAAAGTTACCTGTAAAATAAAACCTAACCTGAGTTACAGTAAAACTTAACCTTACACTAAAATTAAATAAATTAAATTAATTAAATACAATTAATTAATTTACAAAAAAATAAACACTAAATTACAAAAAATAAAAAAGAAATGATCAAATATTTAAACTAAGTACACCTAATCTAATAGCCCTGTCAAAATAAAAAGCCCCCCCAAAATAAAAAAAATCCCTAGCCTAAACTAAACTGCCAATAGCCCTTAAAAGGGCCTTTTGTAGGGCATTTCCCCAAAGAAATCAGCTCATTTACCTGTAAAAAAATACAAACAAACCCCCAACAGTAAAACCCACCACCCACACAAACAAACCCCTCAAATAAAATCCTATCTAAATAAACCTAAGCTCCCCATTGCCCTGAAAAGTGCATTTGGATGGGCATTGTCCTTAAAAGGGTATTTAGTTCTTTTTCAGCCCAAACTCTTAGCTAAAAATAAAACCCACCCAATAAACCCTTAAAAAAAACAAAAAAATAACACTAACCCCCTAAGATCCACTTACAGTTTTTGAAGACCGAACATCCATCCTGAATGAAGCCGGGATCATTTTTCATCCAAGCAGCAAGAAGTCCTCAACTAAGCCGGAGACGTCTTCATCCAAGCGGCAAGAAGTGGTCCTCCAGATGGGCAGAAGTCTTCATCCAGACAGCATCTTCTATCTTCATTCATCCGACGCGGAGCGGCTCCATCTTGAAGACATCCGGCGCGGAGCATCCTCTTCTGTCGACAGCTCTTCAAGAATGAAGATTCCTTTAAGGGATGTCATCCAAGATGGCATCCCTTGAATTCTGATTGGCTGATAGAATTCTATCAGCCAATCCGAATTAAAGGTGAAAAAATCATATTGGCTGATGCAATCAGCCAATAGGATTGAGCTTCAATCTTATGGCTGATCCAATCAGCCAATAGGATTGAGCTTGCATTCTACTGGCTGTTCCAATAAGAATTCTATCAGCCAATCGGAATTCAAGAGACGCCATCTTGGATGATGTCCCTTAAAGGAACCTTCATTCTTGAAGAGCCGTCGACAAAGGAAGATGCTCTGCACCGGGTGAAGATGGAGCCACTCCGTGTCGGAAGGATCAAGATAGAAGATGACGTCTGGATGAAGACGTCTGCCCGTCTGGAGGACCACTTCTTGCCGCTTGGATGAAGACTTCTCCCAGCTTCGTTGAGGACTTCTTGCCGCTTGGATAAAGACTTCTCCCGGCCTAGTTGAGGACTTCTTGCCGCTTGAATGAAGACTTCTCCCGGCTTCGGATGTCCGGTCTTCAAAAACTGTTAGTAGATCTTTGGGGGGTAGTGTAAGGTTTTTTTAAAAAGGTTTATTGGGTGGGTTTTATTTTTAGCTTAGGGTTTGGGCTGAAAAAGAGCTAAATGCCCTTTTAAGGGCAATGCCTATCCAAATGTCCTTTTCAGGGCAATGGGGAGCTTAGGTTTTTTTAGATAGGATTTTATTTGGGGGGTTTGGTTGTGTGGGTGGTGGGTTTTACTGTTGGGGGTTGTTTGTATTTTTTTTACAGGTAAAAGAGCTGATTTCTTTGGGGCAATGCCCCACAAAAGACCCTTTTAAGGGCCATTGGCAGTTTAGTTTAGGCTAGGTTTTTTTTATTTTGTGGGGACTTTTTTTTTATTATAATGTTTTTATTGAGGTCATAAACATAAATCATAGTACAACAGTAAGACATATTTAGGTGCTCCTTTTCATTTTACAAAGTATGCAGAGATCAAAGTAACTAACATCTTACTACTAGTTTCTCCATGGCTCCTCAAAGAAGGTCCACTCACATAATGAACCTCAGATTTTTTCTATTTCAATACTCTTTTAACATGTGGAACAAATAAAGGAAACAATTGAACAAGCAATAACATTACTAACAATCTCTGGTAGCAGCATATACGCCTAAAGTGTCCAATAACAGACTATAGGAGCTGTAAAGGATAGCACCTCTGAAGTACATAATAAACAGCATTGTGGTACGTGGATTTTACACACTATTCTTATCAGAGGACAGGAAAGAGATAGCGAGAAAGAAGAAGGGATAGGAAAACAAGTTAACCAGAGGTGAAGGGTAAAGCGGGGGGAGGGAAGGGGGGGGGAAGCAGGTCAATAGGCACTCGTCAAGCTACGGCTAGAGCATTTTGCGGTAAAACATCCCAGATTGACCAAATGTTAGAGTGTAGGTCAGTGAGCCCTCTATTCATGTACACTGCTTCCTCCATTGACCGCACAGTAGAGAGAATCTCCACAACTTTCCCAATCTGGGGTGCATGAGGCTGTTTCCAGTGTCTGGCAATAGCAAGCTTGGTGGACATCAGTAGGTACACAAACAGAAGCTTTAGTGGTTTGGGGAGTTTTGGGAAATTAAGGTGGAGTAGGTAAGTCTCTGGGCCCCTATCTGTCGGAAGGGCAACAAGTCCTCCTAAGGCCAAGACCCTTGTCCAGAGTTTCTGTATTTCCGGGCAGTCCAACCAAATATGCAAGTCATCTCCTTTTTTGATTACACCCTCTCCAACACCTATCAGAAGCATCTGTATAGAATCTGCTCAGCCGATTAGGCACCCAGTGCCACCTTGTCAGGAGTTTATAAAAGAGTTTGAAGAGAGTTACACTGTGTATGGCCTGTCTTGTGTGTGCTATAGCTCTCATCCATTCCTGGCAATCAAAGACCTTACCTAAGTCCG
The DNA here is from genome assembly GCF_027579735.1 of Bombina bombina. Lineage (NCBI taxonomy): Eukaryota > Metazoa > Chordata > Amphibia > Anura > Bombinatoridae > Bombina > Bombina bombina. Next base: position 766,156,068 of record NC_069501.1, read on the forward strand.
TTTACCAAGCTAAAATGTTATGTGTCTTCTGAAGTACCGGGAGGTCTTGTAAGCACTGGTAGTGAACTGTCAAATGGCGATGTCCCTGAGTACCCATTTGGTATCTAGATTCCCATAGTGTAAGCTCGCGTGGGACTTTTTTATTTTGATAGGGCTATTAGATTAGGTTTAATTAGTTTAAATATTTGATCATTTATTTTTTATTTTGTGTAATTAGTGTAAGTATTTGTTTTTTTGTAATTTAGTTAATTGTATTTAATTAATGTAATTTATTTAATTGTAATGTAAGGTTAGGTGTTAGTGTAAGACAGGTTAGGTTTTATTTTAGGGGTAAGTTTGTATTTATTTTAGCTAGGTATTTAGTAAATAGTTAATAACTATTTACTAACTAGTCTACCTAGTCAAAATAAATAGAAACTTAACTGAGAAATAAAAATAAAACCTAAAATAGATACAATATAACTATTAGTTATATTGAGGCTAGCTTAGGGTTTATTTTATAGTTAAGTATTTAGTTTTAAATAGGAATTATTTAGGTATTAATTGTAATTTTTATTTAGATTTATTTTAATTATGTTCAAGTTAGTGGGTGTTAGGGTTAGACTTAGGGTTAGGGGTTAATAACTTTAGTATAGTGACGGCGATGTTGGGGGCAGAAGATTAGGGGTTAATAAGTGTAATGTAGGTGGCGGCGATGTTAGGGGCGGCAGATTAGGGGTTAATAAATGTAAGTAGGTGGCGGCGACATTGGGGGCGGCAGATTAGGGGTTAATAAGTGTAGGTAGGTGGCGGCAACATTGGGGCAGCAGATTAGGGGTTAATAAGTGTAATGTAGGTGGCAGCAATGTCGGGGCAGCAGATTAGGGGTGTTTAGACTCGGGGTTTATGTTAGGGTGTTAAGTGTAAACATAACTTTTCTTTCCCCATAGGAATCAATGGGGCTGCGTTACGGAGCTTTACGCTCCTTTATTGAAGATGTTAGGCTTTTTTTTAGCTGGCTCTCCCTCTCCATTGATGTCTATGGGGAAATCGTGCACAAGCACGTAAAACCAGCTCAAAGCAGCGCTGGTATTTGAGTGAGGTATGGAGCTCAATTTTGATCAAAGCTGCTATATTGCCTGCTAACGCCGGGTTTATGAAAACCTGTAATAATCTGAGACCACATAAAACATATTCAATTAAAAATGAGTTTTCTGAATATTTGGGTGCTGTGCTATTCTGTATTCGATTAATTTTAAACTAAATAAATACTGAATATTCCTGGAGCATTTATATTTGTTTTAATTAAACTTATTTTAATGTTCCTTTGTGACATGTTAAAAAGTTCACCTGTAGCGTTATTTACATAACTACAGCATGCTGGAGAGCTGTGCTAATCTCGATCCTTCTTCACAGAGCCGTGGGCCACACTACTCAGAGGCTTAGTGTACTCTAAACCTCCTATTAGCAGGCCATGGGCTCTGTGAAGAAGGGTCAGGATTAATATGGCTCCCCAGTGCTCTATAGGTAAACACAGCACGCTGTAGAGCCACACTAATTCTGACCCTTTTTCACAGAGCCCAGGGCCATACTAATAGGAGGTTTAGATTGTGCTAAGTATCCTATTAGCACAGCCCGGGGCTCTGTGAAAAAGTGTTGGGATTAGTGTGGCCCTCCAGGGGTTTTTGGTTTCTAATTTTATACATGTTCAGCTTACATTTTAGCAAATGTTAAAATAACTACAAAACTACAAGTTTAAGCTGTGAAATATGACAATAACTAAAACATTAACATCAGAAATATTATGATCATGTTTGCAATAAAGTGGACATTATAAAAATGAGTTGTTAGCAGATGCTGGCACAAAATAATAATGAACTGGTTGACTGAACACAGACGAACAGCTGAACCTCACTGGGACCCAGAGCAAATGTTGCAACAGGGCCCCCCAACTGAAACATCACACTTTCTAGCTGTTTTAAATCAGCAGTAAATGAATCAGCAGCCACATATTAGTAAGAGGTGCTACTACTCAGTGAGTTGTTCTTCCCACTTGGCTATTCTGCACTTGTGCAACCTTCCTGTACAAATAGAAAGTCAATTTTTTTTCTGATGGCATAATGGAAACCATGTCAACTTATTTTTATAGGCAAATCCTTACACTGTGGGCCATTTTTTAGAGGGAGCACACAGAGGGACCAGGCATGATGGAGATGGAGGTTGGGCCCCACCTGGACCCCCTGTAGTTAAACTAATACTACTACAGTGGGTCCAGTTTTGATTGCAACCACATAGACCCCTATAGTTACACCGTTGACTGCACACATCAATCACTAAATTTGTTTGAGTACTACAAAAAACAAAAAACAAAACAAAAAACAACCACACAAGGCAATCTGAGTGATATGGATGGATCCCATCCTGAAGGAAATGTGTTTACAGCTTGAAAGAGATAGAGAGGCTCAGCCTGTGAGAAGAAATATTTGAGGAAAGACCTGTGAGAAGACATAGTACTCCTATTATATTATTTAAAACCTCAAGCAATATGGAATGTATCTGGGTTGGCTAGGATAATTGTCAACTAATTGTATATAGACAAACAAAAAAAATGAAAAATTATGCTAAATCCTATATTGTAATTCAGAGGTCACCACTTGTAGTATTTAGTTTGAATTAACTTATATACTTATGTATCTTCATTCATACTTATCTTCATTATAAATGCACCGTCATGCTATCACACACTTAAAAAAGTTAAGAGCACACAATCGCTGATGAATTAGTGATCACTATGGCAGTTAGGTATTTTAAATTAGCACGTATTTTATGCTGCAGCAAACAGCGAATATTTATTTATAACTAGGCTCCTTCAATCCGGGAACCACATTTAATATTTAGTGTATAAATAGCAGAAGCTACAGCTGATAGAGGATTATATCTTTGTCATGTAACCTCCTAACAAAATATTATTAACCAATAATAGCAAACAACTGGCAAATTAAAAAAGGAGATATAAACAGACTCTCCTGAAAACCCCTAGATGGCTAGGATATTAACTCTTTCGTTGCTTTGCCATTTTCACCTAGCTATACAGATACAGTTCTTTTTTTTTAAGAGAGGGACGTGTCTACTAGAAAATAAAAAAATAAACTATATTAGTGGTCTCTAGACATAATAATTGTTATTCATTATATAATATCCCATTTTCAAGCAAATCCCCATGTATTATTATTATTATTATTATACTTTATTTATTAAGCGCCAACATATTCCGCAGCGCTGTCCATGGAAACAATTCATTTAAGTAAAACAATACAAGACTTGTAAAATACAGGACAAAATTTACAAACACATACAGGAGGATTGAGAGCCCTATTCCTGTGGGAATTTACAATCTTGAAGGGTAGGAGGTTGAGAAACAGGAGGTGAGGACTGCAAGATTGAGAAGGATGTTAATACAGAGTTAGATGAAGGAAAGTTAGGTAAGTGAAATTAATTTATTATTGAGTTGGGTGGTAGGCTTCCCTGAACAGAAAGTATTGGATTTATACTTTTTTTAAAAACATCAGCTTTGTACTATCTTTCCAACAGCACCACTATTTGGTCTTGGAAGTCTGTGGCTAGTAAGGGAGCTCAAATTTAGGGGTTTAAACTGCAACCCCCCAGCCAGCTCCCTTACCTGCCTGTCATATTACGTCCCCGCCACCCCTGTGATATCCCCATGCACGTTTGTCGTTCTGGAAGTGCCGTCCACATGCAGTGCAGGGGAATTGTCAATCTGATGCTGTGTTCAGTGATTCCCCTTCATAACAAGAACAGGTCATCATGTGCTCACAGGCAGCAGTTTGCACGATGGCCTATTCTCGTCACGTGCAGGCAAGCAGTTAAGATGTATATACGTTCTACCCTCCTCGGTAGTATTCATGACTTATATGTTGCTGAGTCATCTTTAAAAAATGAGGCATGCCAGTTTTCACAAAGACGGTCTTTGTTTAGTCTAAGTTAATTTTCATATAGCTCATACATTCTCTTACTTTTCTTTGTATTTGTAATATCTCGGTTCCAGTTTAACATGCCATTTATGGGATCTTACACTTACAATCTCTTAATACACTCTACAAACCTTTTTTGGTACTATCATTTCTTATGTTTGACCATAAAGCATTTCTATTTTGCTGAGCTCAACTGTAACTCTAAAGTTGCTTGGGTACATCTTGTATCAATTCAAAATATTCTTCAAATTTGTCTGTATGTCTGTCTTTGATGTCTGAAAAATGTGTTAGCAATGTATTTTCAATTACTTCTTACAAGCAATTCCTACTGTCATCTATCTATCTGTCCCTTTCACTGCATATAAACAAACTAGATACAATTGCTTATGTTGTATTCATTTTGATGATATTTCATATTACTAATGGTTGTTTGTTTTTGCCTCTGAAACACCAACAAAATTACCTATCATGCAGGGGAGTATTTTGGCTGAAGCTCACTAGGCCTGTACATAGTGGTGGTCCTACAAAGATGCATGAAGATGGAAAACTGTTTTATCTTAGTTTATATAAGGAGATCAAGCACAGGTCTTCATAACTGTAAACTTTATTAAAGTGAAGGTCAATTTTTTCTGCTCTCAATACATCATGTTAAAGCTTATGTTATAAACATTAAAGTCACTAACTTTATAAGTATAAATTATAATTCCTTTTAGAATAAAATTAATATATAATGTACCTTCCTTATCACGCGTTGCTCCGCCCATACAACACTTCCTTATTTTGATCCTCTGACGCCGCTTTGTTTATTACAAGCGGACTACGCTCGTGCACCCTTGTTTTGATTTGCAGTGCGCATGCGTATAGTTAGCTCAATAGCGCATGCGTTTCTTTCACGGCCGTAAGTTTGTATGCAATTGGCCAAAGAAATAACTAATTGATATGTTAGCCCCAATCGAGAATAAAAAAATAATGCCATAAAGAGTAATAGATAGATTGTAAGGTTGCCCAATTCGTTAGTTATCTGCTCTGCCTCTTCAATCTTACAGGTATATAAACACAGCTAATTGCAGAGTATGCGAGTGAGCAATGCTGTGGATTCCAAGTGACAAGAATTCTGTAAGCGTACAACGCATGCGCGTAACATGGACGAGCATGCCGATGATGACGCAATATTTCCTTACACGCATGCGCGGAAGCTCTCAATGACGAAAATGAAAAGGGGCTGGACGCCACGGGGGTAGACAATAGATTGGAGTTAAACTCTGTCAATCAATAGAGGGTCGATGACGGGCGGAATATACCGCATAAACGGAGCGCATTCAACAGATCAAATTTACTACTTTTGATTTGATTTACTAAGTATTTGATGAATGAACATCATATTGAATTTTAAAAACATATTAGAAACTGATAAGCAGAAGCGCAGACTTGACCTTCACTTTAAGAATGCTATACACACACACTATGCAAGAGGCACTTCCTGACTCTACCATTGTGCACATAACAACAGGTTGATATGGTTCATACCAACTGATAATCTCAATATCACACATTTCCCTTTTTCTTTTCTTTTTAAACAACAGAAAACTTAAAGTACATTTTTTTTAACTGTAGTCTATGTGAAAAATCTTCAGTCCCTTTTGACATTGTTCAATTAGACGATTAGGTTTTTTGATATATTGACCTGACCTTGTTTGAATTGCATCACTGGCAGGCAAGTCAGTCGAGCTTTGCAAAGTTTCTCTGGCATCTTCATTCTTCAGCTGTAATGGAGTGTTCAATGTATCCTCACAGGTTTCCTTCACTGTCGAATTGTTGTGAACTGATGGAATAGCCATCAAATGTCTAGGATTCCTACGTAAACATTGCCCATCATTGGTTTGAACTACATACGATCTTGGAGAATATTGCTGGATAACTGTCCCTTCAGTATTCCAGCTGTTTGAACCTTGTACTCGCACAGGAGTTTGTACCTGAAGGTTCTCCAAAGGCTTTGCAGCTCGGTCATAGTATGCATTCCTTTTTTCTCTGAGTTTCAATTTGGTTTCTATTACATGTTTTTGTGGGAACCTTTTCCAAGGTTTCACAACTGGTACTCGTGTGACCAGCTGTCTGTCAAACAATAATTCTGCCGGTGACTTCCCACATTTTAAAGGAGTAGCACTATAGCTAAGAAGAGCCAGACATGGATCCTCGTCTGCATCTGTTGCTTTACGAAGTATGTTTTTCACTATCTTTACTCCAGCTTCTGCTAATCCATTTGCTTGTGGATATCCCGGGCTGGATGTTCGATGTTCAAATTCATAGGTACTGGTAAAAACCCTAAACTCTCTACAATTGAATTGAGGACCATTGTCTGATATTATTACTCTTGGAATGCCATGTCTTGCCAAAATTGCTTTTTTGATCACTGTACTTGCTGACTCATCTTCCAATAATGCTATCTCTGGGTATTTAGAGAAGTAATCCATTACTAAGATATAATGCTGATTTTTGAAAACAAAGAAGTCCATTACTAACTTTTCCCAGGGTGCCAACGGGAAGTCCGTATCCAGTATAGGCTCTTTAGGTAACTGAGGTCTGAATTTTTGGCAAGTCCGGCATTGAGTGATCATTGTCTCAATGTTTTCATTCATTTTTGGCCAGCACAAAATGTCTCTAGCTCGTCTTTTTGTCTTTTCTATACCTGAATGACCTTCATGTAGTCTTTTCAGTATCTGACTTTGCAAACTCGCTGGTACAATTATCTTTTGTCCTTTCAAAAGTACCCCTTTAATCAAAGAAATTTCAGAAATGTATGGTCTATACAGTGATGGCATTAGTGTCTTAGATTTGCCACTAGAAACTGCTTTCTTCCCTTGATTTAATAGAGCATCTGTTTCTGTAGCCTGTTCTATTGCTGCCCACATTGCATGACTAAACGGGGCTGTCTTCAAGATCAGATTGACGTGAACAGTCACCTCTTTCTGCAACTGTAAGTCCTCATTGTTAAATGGTAAGTAAGCTCGTGTCAGAGCATCCGCTACCACCAACTCCTTGCCAGGTATAAAATCCAAGGTGAAGTCATATCTTTGAAGTCTCAGCAACAAACGTTGAATTCTTGGAGGTGCATCTATCAAGCCCTTTTGGTAGATGTGAATCAAAGGTTTTTGTGATCAGTTTCTGCTGAAAATACTCTCACATACAAATAAACATGAAATTTTTCACATCCGTAAACTAGTCCCAGTGTTTCCTTTTCAATTTGAGCATATGATTTTTCAGTATCTGTCAATGCCCTAGATGCATAAGCCACAGGCATCCATCCCGAGCCTTGATTTTGAAATAGAACTGCTCCCAATCCATTTTGTGAAGCATCAGTTGACAACTTTGTTTTTGCTGTTGGATCA